>NW_028288756.1:4111296-4263567 GCF_059628265.1 Tinamus guttatus | reverse complement strand
ATCAATTTTAGTGTTATACAGCAGTGTATATCTGGACTGAAAAACATGGCAGTCCAAAATGCTCCATGATATTAGACCTTCCTTGCATGCACAACAGTCCTAGTTATTCATCCAATATCTACATTTTTATATCTTTTTTTTCTCACTATGTTATGTATTTCAGGACTTTATTCCTTTTTTTTTTCCTCTGCGTGTATCTACTTCTAAGCATTTCCATCTGCTCTGTAGTCACTGTCTCCTTTTCTTCCTCCTTTTTCTTGAATAGGTGTGTAATAATAAAGTTCAAGAAATCACAACAACTTGTCTCCATATTAAGTAAGATGGAAAGTGTGCATTGATGGCCTGAGGAACAGAAGAGAGGTTATTGTCATACAGAAACCAGAGATGAAAACAGTTCTACCAGAGCAATCCTGCACTGCAAAGGTCTGTGTGGCAAAATAGGAGTGGCTGCTACAGAAAAGGAACATATGAGCCTACAGAAACCTTTGATACCAACCACCTTAGAAGATGTTCTACTCATTCTTTTAAGAGATTCTATAGCTATCTTTTTTTTATTGGAAAGAACACTATCGTGTGCAAAGATTGCATAGTTTTATTTAGAAATTGGTAACTAAATTCTCTTTGCCGTTTTTATATGATCTGCAAACCTTTCCCTCTAGAGAAATATACAAACTGCAGTTTTTCTCCAGATCTAGTGTGGTGGCATCATAGCTTTCAACTCAGGCTACAGACTAGTAAAATGACAGCAATGTTATTGTCACTACTAAGATCCAATGCTACTTCCTCCCCTCTCCAGCACATGTGGATGAATACACATGCACACGCACACATATACACATGCACACGCACAGACTGGAGAAGTTTAGGAAGAAGGGGAAATCTGCCCGTAGCATGGGTGGTGTGAATGTTTCTTGATCCAAGAATGTGGATAACTACAGGCATCTCCTGAATACTCAGTTACCATGCACTGATTAGACAGGATCTCTTCCTAAAGCTTGTGTCAAATGAAGATAGAAAATAATATGGGGCAGATGAACACCGAACTGCAGAATACCTATACAGTAAGAAACAGTATTAAAATGGGTGAAATAGGCAGGGTAAAAGAAGAATGAAGAAAAAAAAATTCTTAAGAGACATCAGGCAAAGCTGGCTTTGTTTCTCTTTAAGACTGAAATGTAATTCCAATAGGATGAAGTCTCTTTCTACTATTTTTGTAGAGCTTTTCATAACAGATCCAGATTTGTATCCATAAACGGCCATTCTTAAACCTTTGACAGTTTTACACAGCAATTAAATATTTCAATTAAAATATACCAAGGATAAAAAATATATATTTGAACTAACAAGTTGTCTCATCACCATGACTAATTGTCTTAGAGACATATTGATACAGCTCAATTTGCTATGTTTCTCATTCTAAGAATTGGCATTATTGTTTCTAAGTTTTATAAAAATAAAACACAGTTCTACATTTTGAATTACCTTTTGGAAACTGCCTGATTTAAATTAGAATTCTTTCTTATTTGAGAAGAATTAAATAGAAGGTTTTCTACCCTTTTCCTAATGATTTCTGTTTGACAAATAAAGCTCAGCTTTATTTAAATTAAACTACCGATTATCCAATTAAATAAAAACATTATCTCCTTCTGCCACAGGGATTTAGTTTAAGCATATTAATTCAGGACAGACTTTTCCTATAATGAGTGCTGTTGCCAGTTAGTAATATTGATGGCAAACAAGTCATTAGGGAAGAATAAAAGCAGTTCCTGACCTGGTCAGTTCAAATGAATCCTCATCTTTCCCAGCATCATTGAGTGCAGGGGTCAGGGACTGTTATTCTACTCTGCTCTGCAAGAGCAATTCTCTTGCATACAACAATAGCACATGTTATAGTACCTTTTAAAAAGATGCATTTTCTTTATTTCCAAGTGAAACCCAAGAGCCCAGAGATGAAAAAATGAAATTGCTACATATAAAAAAATCTGCTGCAGTAAAACTTCTAAATATTAAAAATCCAGCAATATCTCATTATAACTTCACAATACAAGCAATTACACAAGTCACAAATTGCATATATTACTGATGATTTTACCTCATCATTTCAACTGGAGTAGATGCATATATAAACAGCGTCCTGACCTCTCTTAAGGATTAATATAAGAATTAATATAACAAGGTAAAGTAAACCATCCTTTTTGTATTGTACTGTTCTTACTGAATTGTATAATTCCATTTAATATGCTACCTGTATGCATTAACTGGTTTAAGCCCACATCTGTGCTGAATTGCAATTGGAAGAAATAATAAATAATTGTTGGATTTCTTCCTGTTGCTCAAATCTGTGTACATGGAGCATCTGAAAAAACTGTCATGATGTTTCCAGTATTTCAAAAAATATCCAACAAATCCTAATATGAGCTTAAACACATATTTTTAAGTACCACATTAAGGAATTATTTTAGTTTTAAGCACTACAGTAAAGAATTATTTAGTTTAGTTTAATTTAGTTATTTTAGGCCATAGATGTGGCCTCTTGATTCCTTTTCATTACCTTGGGCCTGAAATTCGTGATAAACTGTCTTATGGTTGGAAAGAGTCTATGCAAGACACCGCCTGTTAGACATGAATGCATTTCAGCTGACACCAGTGGACCTGGTTTGATTTGCACCTGCAAAAGCACTGACCCTCCCTCTGAACTATGCAGGGCTGGAATTCCTGGCCATGCAGGAGCCTCATGCGGAGACATGAAACTGAGAAATAGGGGAAGGGGTGCTGGGAGAAAACCGTCACAGCTCGAAGCAGCAGATACAATCGTTTCTTTATAAGGCAATACTTATGTCTAAATGAAGACAACACAGCATCGCAGCCAACTCCACATTCTTGCTGTTTAATCGTGTAAGATTTGCAAAACACCAGTGAAGTTGCTATACCCAATTAATATGGCAAATGTAGAGCTGTGGTGCACTTCTTAGGTAGTATACATTTACAGTATACATTTCCTTTCTGAAACAGGAATTATTTTAATGTCAAAAACCCACACATCTCTCTGGATAACATGCACTGACAGTAATATATTATTTTGCATTATGTTCCTTCCTGTACCCCTGCTGTAACATGCATAAAAGATCAATGCATGAAAAAACGATTTATGTTGTATGAATAAATATCATAAAAAGAGATAGAAGTTACTTAGGAAGCCTTCACATGAAACATGCCACCTATATAATAAAATTTAAATGACACCTGTTAGAGCAAAGTTTATAATTTCCAATCGCTACCTGATTATACTTATGAAGAAAAGAGAGAACCACTGTTGAAGAAATTTAGAACAAACAGGAGTGGTGTATTGCAAGGTGTCACTGAAATTAAGTTGCTAGCAAGGTTAGATGTTTTCAGTGTAAAATTAGATGTTTTTGTTATTCACTTCACTTGTGAAGTGAATGACAAAATCTGTTTTCTTCTAAGGAAATGTGAAGGTGACCCATTTTCTGTAAACTTTTTTTTTTTTTTTTTTTTTTTTTTTGTATAATGCTTTAAACTACAGGGTATTAAATCATATAGTTTACATCCTTCTTTCCCTGTACATTAACTGCCTAGCCTTTACACATTTTGACTTTAGGAAAGCTTTTGGCACTGTCTCCCATAGCATCCTCATAGACAGGCTGAGGAAGTACGGGCTAGATACGTGGTCACTGAGATGAACTGAACACTAGCTGAACTGCCAGGCTCAGAGGGTTGTGATCAGCAGCATAAAGTCCAGTTGGAGGCCAGGCACTAATGGTGACTCCCAGGGACTCATACTGTCATTGACACTGTTTAAGATCTTCATTAATGGCATGGATGACAAAACCAAATGTACCCTCAGCAAGCT
This sequence comes from Tinamus guttatus, assembly GCF_059628265.1. Lineage (NCBI taxonomy): Eukaryota > Metazoa > Chordata > Aves > Tinamiformes > Tinamidae > Tinamus > Tinamus guttatus. Next base: position 4,259,696 of record NW_028288756.1, on the reverse strand, counting down.
TGCAGAAAATACAAAACCATGCAGAACAGCTACTCCAGAGAGCTGTGCTGCTGTTCAGACAGGCTGCAGAAGTGGGGAGAGAAGAACCTCATGAAGGTCAGCAAAGAGAAGTGCCAAGGCCTGCACTTGGGGTGTAATAACCCAATGCACCAGTACAAGCTGAGGGCTGACCAGCTTAAAAGCAGCTTTGCAGAGAAGGCCCTGGTCTTCATGGACAAGGTGAATGTGGGCCAGCAGTACACCCTGTGGCAAAGGCGGCAACAGCCTCCTGGGCTGTATCAGGAAGAACTTTGCAAGGAGTTTGAGGGGGATGATCCTTCCCCTCTACTCAGCTCTGGTGAGACCATATCTGGAGAGACATATCCACGGCTGGGGCCTCCAAGACAAGAAAGTTGTTTAGTGGAGTGAGTTTAGTGAAAGGCTACTAAGGTAATTAAGGGACTGAAGCACCCTTCATGTGAGGAGAGATTGAGAGAGCTGGGACTTTAGCCTGGAGAAAAGGCTCAAGGATATCTTCACAATGTATATAAATTTCTGATGGGAAGGCATAAACAGGATGGAGCCAGCTCTTCTTACAGGCAATGAGCACAAAGTGAAACATAGGAAATTCCACTTGAACACACAAAAACATTTCCCTACTGCAAGGGTGAACTCGCAGCAACTCACAACACTGCAACAGGTTGTCCAGAGAGGTTGTGGATTCTTACTGTCCTTCAAAACAACTGGATATGGTCCTGGCCAACCTGCCTTGGGTGATCATGACTGAGCAGGCAGCTAGACTCGATGATATTCAAAGGCCCCTTCCAACCCAAATTATTCTCGGATTTTGTGATTTCTCATCTCAGCTAATAAAGAGTCATCATGTTATCACAGAATCACAGAATGCTTAGAGTTGGAAGGGACCTCTAGAGATCATCTAGTCCAACCCCCCTGCTCCAGCAGGGACACCTAGAGGACATGGCACAGGGTGGCATCCAGGTGGGTTTGGAAGATCTCCAGAGAAGGAGACTCCACAGCCTCTCTGGGCAGCCTGTTCCAGGGCTCTGTCACCCTCACAGTAAGGAGGTTCTTCCTCATATGAAGGTGGAACTTCCTGTGTTTCAACTTACCCCTGTTACCCATCGTCCTGTCACCGGCCACCATGGAGAAGAGTTACGGTCATCTGTTTCTTGAAATTCTACGTCCTGCTGGAGCTACTGCTACAGCTGCTCATTTAGAGCCTTTCCTCATGCACAGGAATTGTCCTACTGATGTCAGTGAGAATAGCTTTGCACAGGCCATGGGATTAGTCATATAGAAAAAAACACCATTCTGCTTCTGAAGTGCTAAGTAAAAAGACAGATGCCTGATAACTGCCACCACAGCAAACAGAAAGGCCACAGAATGACACCGGCTTTGGACAAGATCACTGCTCACACCATTTCTTGGCAGAGTTCATTTTTCCACCCTAACTTGCTCGAGCTATTCATCTGAATTCTCTCAAACCTCTTTCCATCAGGATGTTACATCTAGTTTAAGCAGTTAAATTGTTGGGACACCCGTTAAACAGCTCCTTCTGAAATCAATTAGTAAAAACTCAAATTCCCTGCTGGAATTGCTCTTCTGAGGAGGTAGTAACCTGTGTGAAGCACAGTGATGAGTAGCTGGGGTGCGGTAGCTTCTTCTGCACCAAAGCAGGACCTTGGAGAAGAAATATATCTTCAGTCAAGTGTTCATGAACATCTAAAGGCACATTAGCCATTAAGACAACTACCTCCTGATACTAAGCAGTCCTCCAGACTGAAAATTGTGGTTTGGTTAGATGTTAGTTGCAGCTGTGCAAAAGAAATGGTGCAGCTGGTCGCATATGAAATGCAGGCCAAGCCTAACTCCTGGACTCTGCTCTGCAAAACAGCCAGACGTAACTTCCCCAAGAGCCAAAGGCACAGTATAACTCCTGGAAGCATTAACTTGGCAAGCCTCCCTAGGTGAGTTTCACCCTATTTTTAAAAAGACGCACATCCCTATGCTATGCAGAGACAGGAAAGGACACAGATCACCCTATAGACTCCTGTTGTATTATCTAGTGATGTGACCTGCCTATGTCTTTCGTGTGTATATTCAAGAAGATTTTTTTTTCCTAAAGTTTAATGATAAATACGCAACTTGTAGTCTTAACAGGAGGTCTGTATTAAATCAAATAAAACAGGTTCCTGTAATCAGAACATGAAAAGAAAGATTAGTACTACAGGATCTCCTACTTTTTCAGTAAACACGCTGCTGACAGCAGACATTGAAGAAGTATTCGTTTAAGTCCATTGCATTTGGAGAGGTCAGGGAATCTAAACCGATTATAAGAGCTTATGCTTAATTTGACATTGATTGTGACTTTAAGCAGCAAATAAATCTTCTCATGTTTCATTTTTTATTTATTTCAGTATGCTGTTAAATTCCACTCTGCTCTTGAGAGGTTTCGGTGCAAAGACCTTATAAATTCTGCTGGTGTTGATTAAGCTTTCTTCCTTTTGATCTTCCCCTTAATACATTTTTTCGTTGTTTTCAAGCCTTTTTGTTCTCTGACATGCAAATGGATACAGAACCTCACTTTCATATATATTTAAATTTTATGTCATGTTAAATACAACAAACTTGTTATGTAAATCATACTTCTTGTAAAGTGCTGTCACTTAAGGTGTCTGGTTTTGTTTGATAATGACACATTAGAATAGGTAGAGAATGATAGAGTGAAAGGATTCTGCCTCAGCCTGCCTATTACTGCGAGAAGGCAAACTTTCATAAACTATTTGACCATTTCTCTTTTCTAAGCAGGAAAAAAATCATCTTAGTTTCTATCGTGGAGGTGAAAACACTAATTTTAACCCATACACAAGAGACAATTTTAAGACGTTCATGGGCATGGAGTTTTATAGCTGGAACAGAGTATCTTCTGAAGTTTTAGTTTCACTGCTTTAAGTAAGTTGGCCACTTACAAAATTCTGTGGTCTGAAAACAACTAGGTTCAATGAAGAAAAAAGGGAATGAGACTAAGCAAGACAAAAGACGAATACAAGCATTGCTGAACAGCTGAGTTAATGTGGTCTCTCTGGAGGAAAAAAAATCCAACTGCTTAAGTAGTATATGCCTTGCAGATCTACTTGCATGCCTTTCATGATGGGAGTACTTCAGCCTGTCGTCATTTCCTCTGTAGGATGATGACTAAAGTCAGTGGTGGAAGCGGGGGTGGAAGCCCACTGGTGGGGGCAGAAGGCTTACTTGAGAAAAGAAAAAGGCTGCGTTAATTACAAGTTCCTTTAGAAACAGAAAACTTTATGAATATAGCTGACAGGGATATAAACTCATTTCCATGTTTCAGAGTATTAAAAATAATAATAAAGGGGTAAAACCTGTAATTCCTCATTCAGTCAAATCTAAGCAGGGTCTTCAGAAACAGCATCACTGATTTCAACGCATATGAGCTGGTATTTGTGATAATAAACTGTAATAAATTACAGAGTATAATAAATAATTTTTTTTAAAGTACCTACATTATAGGCAAGTAACACATAATGCACAGTTTGCATTTTCATTTTCTTTAACTTACTGAAAAATGTTTTGGCAGTTTTGCAAGCATAAGAAAATTTCTCTCTCAGCGGGATCTTTTAATTATTCTGCCTTTGCATTGGATAAAAATAGGGTCTGGAGACACAGGTAGTGTCAGACACCATTTGTTCTTCAGGCTTGGATTATTTCAAGCAAACAGGATTTATATGGCATGATACAGAAATTTAAAAATTTCAAAAATATTGTATATATTCAAAGTTATAAATATATTCATGTTTCACACATCAGTAAGTTGCACTGTGTAAGTATATCTGCATGCCTCCTTTTTCATAAAAACTTAACACCGATGTAGGGGAAAACAAAAGAAAAGTAACTTTCACAGCCTCATTTCTATTCAAATAGAGTAGTTTTAATTAGAAATCTGAAGGTTGATTTTCTCTGCTAGATTACCCCTATGCAACCACATAAAAAGTATTAGGTTTACATGTAGCTATATTGTTAAAATAGCATTTCTTTCGAAGATTTATTCAGGATTTATTCCAAGATTTTTAAACGATAATGAAAAATGTTCATGAGAATCAGTGGAGAACACAGTTCAAAGATAAGAACCTGAAGAGCTTTATAAATCAGAACAGAAATGATTGTATGGATACAGTAAGATCTCTTGTTTCTGTAACGGTGGATTTACTTACATTTTATACCACTGAGATGAAAGAATAGCCACTGCTGCTGCTGCTACTATTTGGCATGGCCACTTCCCCCCGCAAGAGAGAGGACAGCAGTTACTGCTGCAGAGACTCTGAAGGAGGGAAGAAGCAGGAAACAGGGCAGAGGGGCTATGTCCGAGTTAACTTATAATCCCTCTCTTTTCTGACAGGGCTGTTCATTTGTCCCTCATCCTGCTACATCTACTTTTTCCAGAAGTCATGGGGAAAATAATTTACAAGGTCAAAATTTCTCCAAGTTCTAGAGAAGCCTAAATGTACCCATACAGGCAAAATCTTGTCCCCAGCGAAGTCAATGGCAAAACTATCATTGCCTTCAATGCCGTTTGATAATAATTAGGGCCTTGTAAGTGCTAGCAGTTTTCTCCTGCTGAATGGGAATAGGTATTTTGTTTCAGTTCACACGCTTAGACAAGTTTTGCTTCCACTTTTAAGTCTTAATAAACTGAAGATTTCAAAATCAAAGTAACAGATATCTTTTATTTTCTTGCGTGGAAACAATTTTTATATATAGGATCGTGCAGAACCTCAAATAATACTGTTTGATTATTCCAGGATTCAAGTTGCAAGCAAAACATGATCAAAGAATGCTTTCTGCAGTTTTAATAATAAAACTACATTTAGATAGAAGTAACTGTGAAATTATTTTTTGGGTTTTGGATTTACTCATTATGTAAGAGGGATTTTACCTATTTATTAATGTTACAGAAGTAAGGCTTTCTTCACTGCTTAATATTGTAGCTATTAACTGGATTTTGCAATAGGTGCTAATCATGATCAAGGAAGTCATATGCATAAAAGGAAGCATTTCTAACAACTTTCCTAGGAAATATTATTTTGTTATGACAGTGATTTTCAGCTGCCACGCTTGAGCATGAAATCAGAATAACAGCTCACTGACTTTCACTGACCTTCTAGGTCTCAAACACCACCTACTTCCTTTGCTGTCTGTCCTTACATTTGCATGCATTACAACACAGTTCTCATGTTCACCACCTTAAAATTCATGTTCCAATGAGAATGAGAAATATGTTTGCTCAAAGGAATTGTTTTTATTTCCAAAAAAAGAAGTTTTTTTTTTTTTTTCTCAGGGTTCAGAATTACACTCATGACCTATTTTGTTAGAATGAAATGTTTGTTTCACCCAATCTCTGCTGTGGATAAGCCATATTAAGCAAACATACAAGCTCAGTAAAAGATGATGAATTTTAACTACACTGAAAAGGAACAAGTATAGAAAATACATGCTGCTTAATGAGATCACAGAACACTGGTACCTAATTGGAATTACTTGAGTTAATCCTAAATTTATTAGCATCTTTTGTTAATGAAACAATATTTGTACCATAAATTGAATGGAATTTAACAATAAAGGATAATGTGGTCTAATTTGCATAGGATAATATGTCATTTGTTGCAATTCATTCAAGACCAGAAAATATAAACTGAGTTTGGTTTTGTTTATACTGAATCTGGGAAGTGACAGGTAATTACACTTTTTGGCCAATGAATTTGTCAAAAATCAACAGACATTCGAGGCACTGGAAAGACATTCAAGGCTGTGTTAGCATTACACTTCATTTTTGTATCGGGGGATACCGCATAACTGCCAAAGTTTATATCCGCAGCAGGGCCCAGGTCGCTTTGTAGCAGTCGCCAGCTCCATAGCGCCGGTTCTGTTAAGGGAGCAATGGGGAGTTTGACCCAGAAGAAAAGAAAAAGAAAACAGCTTGATGTACAGAGCTTCCCGTTCCTGCTCTCGCCTTCCCCACCTACATGGGCAGGGAATCGTTCCTGCTGAGCCGCCAACAGAGCCGATTCAGAGCTACATCCTTTGCGCTAAAACTGAGCCTTTTGAGAGGCTGGCTTAGAGGCTTAGAGGTATGAAAAGGAAAAGGCGTTCGCTTGCAGAGTAGCTTTTTAAGCTTTCCAAAGAGATTCATCCCTCACTGGCACTCAGCTAGCCTTGTTTTGAGCGCCACAAAATCTGCTTTGAAAAATCATCTAGCATAGACGATGAAAAATATTTAAGCAAAAAAAAAAAAAAAAAGAGCTTTTGATTTACTCTGTGTGTGCCGTAACAGTGTGCATTTTCTCATTTTAATGATACATTTGCAAGAAGCATGGATTGGTGCTGTGGGATGCCAAGCACCTGTCACAGAATGAAATTTGATGCTATGAAATCATAAATAAACTGTGCCCCAGCACATTTACAGCCTTCTGAGAATGATGTTCTTTTAGGAGAATTTAACTGAATTCTACATTTCCTCTGATTTTTTTTAATTAATTTTATTAAAAAGCAGAAAATTAGTGAAAGACCTTGCTAAAGATTTGAAAGTTTCTTTGCTAACTTGTTTGTTAACTTAATGACCTACTTAGACTGGTTGCAGTGATATGCAGTTGCATGCAAAAATTATTTGTATGTGAGGTCTTACCCAGCACACTTTAAGAAGGCATTATAACACAGATTTCCTGCCAAAAAAAACCCATAATTTTAAGATTAGCTCATTTTAAACAGTACTTCTAGTAGTGTTGTCTTCATTAGTGGAACAGCTGGTACCTGGAGCAACAGTCATTTGCTTTCTTCCTAAATTGATATACCAGCTGCAGCTAGAAACAGTATAACACTTCTGCCTTCCTAAAAGATCTATTTTGCAGCCAACTGCCTTAATACTGTGGACCCCTGGTGCCTTGGACAATCTGGGGGCTTGGGGGATTCAGTTATTAACAGCACCAAGGAGTCAACCATGTAAGATGGCATTCCTCTTTTTTCTTTTTCTTTTTTAATAAAATCCCAGAGTTTCACCTGTGTAAAGATAAACTCACAGAAGCTCATTCTTAAGAATAAGAGGAATGTGAAATGGATCTACATTTTAGAAGAAAAATAATGGGGAAATATGAAGACTCTCTTCATATTCTACAAATTTTAAAAAATGTTATTAATATACATAAAATAACCTCAACAAAATCCAGACTATTCCCCCTCCCCCTCCTACTGGTACAGGTTCTCTCAGCTTGAGCATTTTTGTTCAGAAAGCCATTGTTCTCATTTTTAAGAAAGAGAAAGAAGAAAACATTTTTGGAAAATATTAAATAAACTATGAAGAGTGGCTCTACAACTTGTCTACAACCTGTGAGTGGCAATGGCTTTGATCAACTGCTGCATGGGTATTTCAGCCATGCCAGGCAGTACAAAGCACAAGTATGAAAAGGTGTGTATTGATCTATAAACAAGTTATAAGACAGTACCTGTGTATCTCAGGTGGCAGACACTTCTCCTCTGCAGCTTAGTACAGTGTTCAAACACAACTCCCTCCCTGGCAAGACACTACAGATGCACCAGAACTGCCAAGATGTCTCAAAATCACTTCTGAAAAGTGCAGATAAAGTTTTGTATTCCTGCTACTACATTTGGTGGGCAGATCCCACTGCTTCACCTACCTTTCACCCACAGAGGAAATATATATATGTATGTGTGTGTGTGTGTGTGTGTGTGTGTGTGTGTGTGTGTGTGTGTGTGTGTATATATATATATCAGCAACATACTGCCAAGGTTGTGGAGGTGTTAGGGCCTCCAACACAGCAAGGTTAATGATGATTCTACAAAATGACATTCATATACAAACAAAAGACGGTAACTGCATCTTTTTCAAGTGGACATGACCATTGCCTACATACAGGAAGGGAAACATACAAAATATACAGGGGTACAAAGTAAATCACTGGTATAAATAGAAGCCAATTTTAGTGACTTCAGTGACAGTCCTCTGCATTTTAAGTGCCTTCCTGCACACAGCAACTGTACATGAGCTTTAACCCTACAGCCCAAAGCGAAAAGCAAAGAAATGAAGCAGAAACATCTAACTTTACCCAGCTTCAGCTGGGGACACCCAAAAGAAGGGCCATCTTAATAACCCAAGCCAGTTCCAAAGATGAGCAGAGTTGATCTGGACAGGGAACTCTCCCCAAGAGCAAACTTGTCCTTCTTCCACACGAAACTAGGTCAGCTCAGTAAAGGCTTAAGTATGAAAACAGGAAAGGTCAGGATATTGGAATCAGAAGAACATTTGGATCATTTATCAGTGTGAAAGTAAATAATCTAACACTGTTCCCCTAGCTGCTGATTTTATACACAAACATACATTATTTTCTTTATGACTGTTTTCTATTCATTCTTTTTCTCTAGAGATAGAAAAAGAAAGGAAAAGAGAAAGGAGGGAAAAGAGGAGAAGATGGAAAAAGGGAAGGGGAAAGGATAGGGAAGGGGGAAAGGAAAAGGGAAAGAGAAACGGAAGGCAAAAAATAAAAGAAGAATATGATCAAAAGTATAAATAATATGCATTACTAATGGATGTTGCTAAACAGCTAGCAAATATTTCTAAAAGAAGGGCAAATTAATTTTACATAGTGAAGTATTAAAAAGTACACTTTTTATGAGAGTCTTGAAAAAAACCAGATGGTATTTTAGACTGCATTCTACATACAAGACTTCACTATCACAGCTTGTAAGAAATGTATTTATCCTTTCTCAACTCTTTCATATACAAAGAAGTTTTGAAATATTAATTTTTTTTAGTCTAGAGAAAACCACAGTGAATATTTTCATGAGCACATATTCAGGAGAAACTACTTGCCTTTATTGGAATAAATATACTGTAAAGAGCATAAACGAATTTTCAAAGAATGACTTCTGTTTTTACAATTCCTTTTACACTTCATCATACTCCAAATTTTCTTTTGAAGAATTCATTATTGAGTTGGTTTCCTCGTTTCCTCTCTTTTTTTTTCTTTTTCCTTTTTTAATGAGACTTCACATTATTTCCCATTGCTGCAGTGAAAACCTATTTAAGTAGATTGCACTTTCCCTAAACCGAATGCACGAACAAATAATTTTTTATTTCTCTGTTGATCAGCCGTAACTTACTGATATTGATTTTGTATGGATACCAACCTTTAACACTTTCCTGCAATAAGTTTTTTGCTTCACTTGTGGTAAGACCTCTTCTTCCACATCATGTCCGCTCACCCTGGCTCAGCAGACTAGGACTATTCAATGAACAGACAGTCCCTAAACTGCCTAAACAGCAACCAAATGTTTTGGAAAGCTAAAGGCACAGAAAATTAGATGAGTTTCTGTGATAGATACGGTTATACCATAATGCATATTATGGCTGTTTAAACGGGAACTCATTTAATCTACTAGACCTCATATTCCAGGAGGAAAGACATGGATAAGATGCTAGCCTAAGCATCTTTTACTCCCAGGAGCCTGCCGCTGCTCTGATTCTGTGCAATTTGTGTAGAGACTTATTTTCTAGTATCTACGCTTTAAAGATATGGACTATGAGAGTGATACAATATAGGCATGAAAATGTGGCATATTTATGTCATATTTTCAACCATTCTTAATATAAGTGTTTCAAAGAGCTACTCCAAAACAGAGATCATAAAACTTGTGTCAAGCTACCATTCTGCAAAATTTCTCCCGCATCCTTGGACTACATAAAACACTTCAACTCAGCAGCTCTTCTTGAAAGCACTGAAAAGCTTAACTCAAACAGAGGGAAAAAGGGTTGCCTCTAAACATGCCAACACTTATACAGCTGTGGACAATTTCTCCATATTTGGATTTGACGAGCTGGAAGACATAATCTCTATATACATTGGCATTAATATAGTGGATCCAGGAAGAGTGGATTTCTTGAAAGATGCAGCTGATGCTGCGGAACTAGTGTTCACACTAAGGGCACCTCAGGTTCATGCTCTGGACAAGGTCTAGTCTGCACCCATAGGTTAAATGCCAATTCCTGTAGGGCATCCTTAGCTTATTTCTATCTAGAAATGATCCAAAGTACAGTAAGTCTGAAGGTTAAAGAGATTTGCTTCAAAAGTGCACTTTAGAGCCAAACAAAAACATTCATCATTCAATTGCCAGGAGATTGAAATATGGTCAGGACTCCAGCATGTAATAAAGATAAAGTCTGTTCTTTTTTCCTTCTGAAAAAAAAAAAATAATAATTTTTAAGAAGGGTCTGATTTATTTATTGGTCACGCCTCTAAATGGAAGTGGGTTTTAATTTAAATTGCAAAGAAAAACATTCTATCCTTAAATAGATACATATACATATCTTTTACTGTCTGGCTAAAAAATTAATGATAGTGTGACATGAAATATACTGAAATTCAACAGGGAAAAAAGAAAATTTACTTTTAGAACCCTGAATTGAAGGATCAATTCTCGGAGAAGCATTTGTATTAATAAATATATCAAAATGCATAGGATATTGGCAGCATTCAGAGAAACAGCATCATTATCTTTCTTTGGAGGCACTGTTTTAGGCTCTTGTTCATCTTGTCCTTTAGTTTAAAACACCCACAAATATTAATATTATAAATGACTTATTTAAATAAGTAATTGGTTATTTAAACACATGTTCCTCATATAATGGCAATGGCTTTGCAAAGTCCTTCCATAATTTTACATATATTTATTTTTTAAGTTACTTTTTTCTTTCTCGAAGTGTGAGTTACATTGCTAGGTAGTTATGCCAGAGATAAACTATTGAAGCTATATGTTCTACATATTTATCAGACTCATGGCATACCAACTATTCATCAGCAATAATCACATCAACAGAGCCCACACCAATATATGGAATTAAAATATATTTGTTTCCTGTCTTGTGCATATCAGGCAGAGGTGCAGCAGGGATTTCTCTTTCCATTAGTGTAAAAATATTGACCTGTATAATGCATATAATATGTTCAAAATCAGCACATATCTCTTATTATCTTATAGGAAAAAATAATGCCATTAGGCTGATTACTTATAACATTGCTCTTATGCGTTTTTTACTACTGATACTTGCAGATAATTAAAGAAAATGAGCAACATGTCAGAATTATTTAACACATTGAGGAAACCATTACTTCAAAATCAATCGTTGAGGCTGCACTGTCCTAAGAAACAAGTTAAATATCTATTTCAAGGAAAACAAGTAAAGAAGCAGAGGCAAAAAAGCAAATAAGAGTATTAGGAGTTTTCAGTGTGGTACTTTTGATTGCCATTTTTTTCCCTGTAATTTTAACAATTTTGTCATCTCGTCTGATGATTCATGAATGTAGTTGACTAGCAAAGAACTGACAGCATTGCCCTTTTCTCCCCTTCCCTTACTCCCTTGAGCTTACCTCACCTTGCAGTTACAAATTTGACATTATTAATGTCAAGACTAGGAATGGACTTGGAAGCTAACTATTTAATCCAAAGAGCATTGCAGTGGCTGGATGTAGAGAAATTTAATCACTAATCCTTTATTTGACTTCCATGTACGCAGCTCTGCCCAAGCCTTTTGATTGCTGCATTGCTGTGCACAAGGAAATTCCCTCCTTATTGACGCAGTCAACATCAAGCTGTAGATGAATATTTATAAAAAAACACTCATTAAAAACAAAAAAAAAACAGAATGGATGTTCTAGTCTCCAAGGATTCAATATAATTTTATAATTACTCTGACAAATAATGGAGGCTTTCCTCTGCTTTATTGCCTTTCTATCGAAGGGAGATAATACTTTCCTGCTGGGCAGAGCTGCTTCCAAATAATCATTACAACGTTCAGATGCCTTAAGGATGAGATCCATTAAAGCACCTCCGTGGATTCCAACATTTTCCAACATTTTTAAGAGAAGAGAATCCATTTTGTATAGGTTCAAATACACTTTTTCAAAAAAAAAAAATCTTCAATCCTAAAAAAAAAAAAAAAAGTTTATATATTATTATACATTATATTATAGATGATATATCTAGTTTTTCTACCCAGGGAAATAAAATTATTATTATGTATTGCTACAGTAAATACAGTGAAAGTACTGCTAGACTCATATGGCAGAATTTTATACTCAACTTCTAAAGTAGGAGTGATGTAGTATGGGAAATTCGGAATCAGGCCCTAGATAACTTTCCGACACGGCAAATGGATCCTCCTTTCATTGGTGCCATTTAACTCTTCTGGACACAGGACAGTAGTCTGCCAGCAGATAAATTATTTAGAAGTAGATACAATATTTTTTAAAAGTGTCACAGTAACACGTACCTTAAGCAAAAAGAAATGTTGAATAAAACTGGTCACTGCTGCAAGTTTTCAGTATCTTTATTACAGCTCTTGAACAGCACAAATGCCATCTGCCAGAATTCATTAGGTTTAGGTGTGAATCTCCTGACTCCACAAACACTCATCGATTTTTTCCTAGGACTCTACTACTGGCATCAATTAGGGTTAAACTACTGCTGGACTGATACTGCTGGGGTTGACGAGAAGGAGCTTTTAACTGCCTTTTATTACGGTGCTGAAAAAGTGTTTTAGGGCTCTACAAGAAATACACTACACTAATAACTCCAATTAGATTTTTTTTTTCTTGGCTTACGCTTTACCAGTTTATGCTTTGGTTCTCACAATAAGAACCACACTGTTAGAGCAATTAGACTGCTCTGCACTGCATTTACTATCTACCTGTTGATCAGTAATTCACATAAACCATAAATACCTAAATATCTATCAGCTGCTGTTTTTTGATGCAATGACTGAACATCTAAACCTGCATTTTTACACCCCAAAGCAAATGTCTTTGGTTTCTGTGTCAGGGAAGACTAGACAAACTCTACTCTCTTCACCACAGTAACAGTTCACTCACCCCAAGATGCAAGGAAAAAAAAAAAAAAGATAAGACTCAGATAATCAGCTTAGTGATCACCAAGCTAACTCCAACATCACTGTTGAAAAGCAAGGATACCTGAAGAATTTGAATAGAATAACCTCTGCTGAATGGCGCAGGGTCATCCCCGGGGAATATTGCTTGTTCACTGACATAGTCAAAGATTTTGCTAATTAAAACACATTTATTGACATTACCTTCTGAGACAGTGGAAGAGAAAATTCTCATCTTGCCTCACCTTATGCCTTTTCAAAAGGGCAAGTGTAAATGAGTGCCAAAGCACCTCCGAAGACTTAAGAAAGGACAGAACATCAAAATAGTGATGTACACATGCCTGACAGTCCTAAATGTTTATTCAAGCAGCACACAAAATACTACTTTGCTTAAATTTGTCTCAAATTTACTTTGTATATAAAGGATGCGTGCAAGCACACACAGAACTGAGGGCTTTAGAATTCACAAGACAAACAGGGACTTCATCCACAGAAGAAAAGCAGTAGGGATAATAAAATTTTCATTTTCTTTTCAGTTGACAGTGTATCAGACAGTCAGACTTACATGACACAATTTCTACTCCTATCCATATCAGCAGGTCATTTTATTTCCATGAAGCAGATTGCAAAGTGTCATTTAAATGTCCTACAGCATTTTCCAAAAATAGTTTTTTTTTTTTTTTTTAAAAAAAGATTATTATGAAAGGACAGAAGCCTCACAGCATGAAGACATTCAGCAATATTTGCAGCCTCTACCTACACTGCCTTTTGCAGCTGTGTTAGGGCACTAGGGCTCCCTCGAGCAACCTCAGGGCAAGGTTGGCCTGAGCAGAGATGGGGCACAAGCTCAGCCCTGGAGCCAGCACAACAGCAAGGGAGGCCGCAGTCGTGCACAGCACGGGTCTGGAGCTTAGACCAACTTGAGAGTTACTGGATCCGCTAAGAGGCTCAGAGGGGGCTCTGAGAAAGCTCAGCTGGAAGATCTTCAGCCAGGGACATGAAGCAGTTACTAGAGAAGCAGTTACTGTGCAGTGTTTGGCAGGAGGAAGACTGTATATGCAAGGCATGGATATTTGCAACGATATATCAAAAGTCTGGCTAACTGGGCGCTTTTTCTTGATATCACTTTAGGATGCTGACCTGCAATTTTAAACCTTCTTGATATTGTATTATTATTAAAATACCCAATGAAGGCAGGATTATGGCTCTTCCTCTTCCCAATTCATTTAAATTTATTTATATACTTCATATTGAATTTCTTCTGTTTTAATGTCATAAGGTCCTTTACCACACTCTGCCTTTGTCTTTACTAACCCAAATCATTTAATATTATCCTCAAATATTGTTACTTGAATATTCGCTCCCTTCTCCACACTATTAATGAATTTGTTAAACAACATAAATTTCAGTCTAGATCCTCATCAAATATAGCATGATGGAGTTCAGGAAGCAAAATGGTGGTGTTTTCTTTTTTTAATGTGCTCAGTTTCGTATTTTCATCACATCAGGGGTCACTAATTCATCTGTAACTGAAAATCAACTATTTTTAAATAAGCAGTAGACAGGTCATAAAGGCATTCGGTTCAATGGCATCAATAACATCTTCAGCTTACCTGTTCAGAGACTAATAGATAAAAATTATCTAGCAGTTGTTAAAGCTGGCACTGGAAGACAGTTGTTTTTTTTTTTTTTTTTTCCCCCCCAAACTCTGCTTTGTTCTCTACTTTTCCTCCTGCTCTGGAAGTACAGGGAAAACAACTACACACAGCTATTTTAGCCAAAACTTAGTGCAGATCTTAAGCTTTTATTTATAGTTTGGGTTAACACTCCCACGCTTCAAGATACAAAATTTTGGGTACCATCTCTTTCGGGAATAACGTTCGAAGACTCACAGATACGTGAACGTGTACGAAGCAAATGTGTTGATGGAAAGTATCAGTAACAAGCAACAAAATACCTTGATACCAAGATGTCAGGTATTGGGCATCCTTCAGACCCCAAGCTTCAGTGCAGTCAGTGACAGAACTCCCACTAGTTTTAAAAGGACCGAGATTTCTTCTCTGTTTCTAACTCCAGCATTTTATTTCTACAGTTTCTGAACTTATATAAAATCATTCTTTATTGCCATCTTTCTTCTGGGTATTTCTTCACATCTTATTCCATATATACTACTTTAACCTGTTTTTCTGCTGCCCTCTCTACATTTTGCAGTGCAGCAAGAATCAGTAATTGTTTCTTTTTTTCTTCTACATGTTCATGAAATGAAATCTTCCTCTAGAAGATAAAATAAAATTTATCTTTTATAAAGATAACTGGTAACTAAAAAAATAGATGTGGTTTACTTTCACTCCAGGCCAATAGTAGTGGGTATTTTCTTCAGTGTGTTGAATTATTATGTTTTTCACCCTTTCCCTTTCCTTTTTCACCTTTCTTAAGATATCTACTCCAAGGTTGGTTTCACATGGAGTACATTTTGCTTAAGCACCCTCTCCTTGTTATTCACTCTTGCCTATATAGCACTATATCGTATAACAAAAGCTTTTCTACACCTGGGTATGGTACCTTCATTTTGTTTTCTTGTTGTTCTTTTACAGATGGAAGACACCCAATCTAACCTGTTTTGTATCTGAATTAATGTAGAGCAAAGACAAGGACCACTTATGCAGGTATTTCCTTTTATAAGGCATAACAACACATCTGGCAAAAGTAAGCGAGCTTTAGAGTACACAAGGCTTTCTACAGACTGGGACATAAGCTGCAGAGTTCAAAGTTAAATGGAAGGTGGGAACCGCTGCTCAGAATTTAATTGGATATGTACCAGATCATCTCAAAGGAATAAAGCAATTGCAAGTTTTGCAGCAGAGTGGATGTCAGGAACACCGGAGCAGAAAAAGGAATTATAAAATAGTTATCTCTAGAGAGAAGGGAGAGACAGGTCATTCACAGCCTGTGGAAGGTAGAGATGTGCAAGACGGAGGGAAACTGCCCCTGTCATAAAACCAATATCTGCACCAAGTCCACAGCTCGTGGTATTATACAGCGTTACAAATTCCAGTTTGATATATATGCGCTCTAATCGTCCTCAGAAGCAGAGGTCTTTTGCAGCTTGGGACTTCTGCCACGGCAGACTCTCACACCAGGTAGGACCTAGCTGCAGCACCTGATGAGATTGCCAACCCAAATCACCTTAGTTTCTGTTCATAACTCGCACACGGGACGTGAACTCTAGTATCTGAAACCTGGGCGCATTTCTTCCATTTCTTCCTCTCCCATAGATTGGTGCTAGATACCTAACTGGAAATAGTTTTCTTTTGCTTGAAGAGTATGGTTAGTTAAAAACTGGTTGATTCTTGATAGAAGAAATGGTTTGTTTGAGGATATTTGAGATTTTATTTGAAAAATATATTTAAGTTTGAAGGGTTTTTTTTAATAAATGTTATTTTATACTTATACATGATTACTGAATTTCAATAGTGACATTCAAAGGAAAACTATAATAAAGGCACTGCTTTTCCTTAGCATTTTACCTTCTACAAGCTCTTTTATATTTCCTTGTCGATGGTGCCAATATAAACTACAGACAAATACTGGTGTCATTAAGATCATCTACTCAGTTGTATCCAGAAGTCTCATGAGAGCTGGTACTTTCAATCTAACAGAAGCATCTCCTTAGGCTTTCAGCCTCTGTACGCTGATGTCTGAACTCCAGGCCAATGTAGTCTGCTGAGTTTTAGAGTTTTAACTATTTCTATTTGCGGCCTCCCTACCAGTCAAGAATGATCCTCACCACCTTCTGCAACTTCTAAAACGTAGGTTTACAACTCAAGCAGCTGATCTTTCTTTTTCATTTTGATCTGTCTTCATCCCTGTCATTCATTCTGTTCCCTCTCATGCAATCAATGAAAACAGAGTTTTCATCTTTGTTTGATCTGCAAAAACCTTATATAATTTTCATGAATGCTACAACCACATGCAGAAGGTGTTGCTATTACCAGTATTTGTGCTTCTAATTTCCCACTATGAGCTACCTGAAGTGAATCAATGAGTAAGTAAGTGAAGTCACTGGATCAATAAGAAGCATTCTCTTATGTCTAAAGTTACTCATCTCTATAACATGTGACAATAAAACTGGGTCTTTACACGCCTTGTAAAAAGATGAGCTTGCAAAAGTAAATATTAAATTCAAGTTTGATTTGCTCATGGGAGCTTTGCATTTCCATGGCTCTACTTCCATCCTGCAATTTCATGTGCAGCTGTCAAAACTGCTTTGTGTCTCATGTTCTTTATGCAATATACAGGATACAAAGCTTTCAAAGTCATCACTTTTTTCTCTTGCTAACAATAAGCGAGAGAGACGAAGTCAAATGGTCTCAGCTCAACACAGCGAGATGAGAAGTGCAGAGTTCTGCCCCTAGTTCTGATTCCTTTTATACTTCCGTGATATTTCATGTCTCTTCATCAGTTTTTATATCTGTAAAAATGTGACTGTATTAGACAGCTAATGCTTGGGAAGAGAAAGATGTGAGGATCGAGTGATGCTTTCTAGGCTGTTTTAAAGATAAATAAAAATTAAAGCCACATTAGTTTTTACTTGAAAATACGCATAGCAAATACTCAGCCAATGAATAAACAATACCGGGAGAGGCCTGCTAGTTAAGAAAAATGGGGAAAAGGATATTTCGAAGTGAAAAGAAACAGGTAGGGTAAGGTCAAAAAATCAAAAGCAACCAAGTCAAAAAAAATTATTGCTCCTTTCCAGCGAGATGCAATAACAGATCATATGCACATCTCACGATGGTGGAACACTGAATAAAAACAGGTAGCTTAGATTGTATCAGAATCACTTTACTTCACATATGCACAGCTGGTTCTGCAATACAGCTGAGTTAATTTGGTAAGCCAGATTGACATGATCATATGTGATTACTGGATTATGCCTTAAATTACCATCTAAGGCTCACTAAGGCAAACAGGAATTTTACCCTGGTGTCTGCAGAGAGAGGTGGATACACATATTGCTGTGAGTTAACATGTGCTGAACAAGCTCACTGTTGTAACTACAGTTCCTTTTTAATTCAGACTATCTAGAAATGAGTAACTGTAGTGTCTTTCTCAAGAAAGTGAATTAACAGGTTACTCATAGCAGTGCCTGTACAACTGTCATCTCCTTGAAGGCAGCTCCATGCAAATGCCTAATGGAAATAATACAGGTCTCTTTCTAGCACTTTTGCTTCAATTGTGGACACAGAGTCTGGTAAGATAGCAAACCCTTTGTGATTAAAAAAAGGATTGGATTAATCAGAGTGGAGATATTGACAGAGACCTAGACTATTTTTTATTTCCAAAGGTCAGTAGCATTTGAGCTATGTCTATGAATTTGTTTTCCTTTAATTCTATCCTTTATTCTTTCAAATTAACTCAGTGCTTGTGAATAAAACCAATCCGAGTGCTACGGCACTGGAAATTCATTTGCCTGAAAATTCAGATTCTGCACAAGCAGTGCAAAATTTCCTTCCTGGACGGCCCTGTCATCCTGACATCCACACGACAGAGAAAAGAATGTAAAATCAGAGTGCGCATACAGAAAATGACGTTGTTTTAAGCCTGAAAAAACATCAACATGAACTTCAGTATATTAAAATCTACCCACTACAAAATGCGCAAATGGGTATTGTGTTCATATTTCAGACGCTGTGGACAAATTATTAACCATCAGGAAAGCGCTCTGCTCTGCTCACAGACGCACAGCAGAGAACTGCTCTGCATGTTGCTCGCCAGCACCATTTCTGCCTTTGTATATGGGGAAGCATCTGAGCACAATGAGGATTTCTCAGGAGCAAGTCAGACAAAAAAAAAAACATTTTATTATGTGCATCCCACATTGCCATAGGGCAGCAGTGGCTATAATGTTTTTCAGCTGCTTGGCACCACAACAGAAAGTACTGCAGCTGATGTATGTGTGCATATATGTGTGTGAGCATGTATACTGCAATGGAGCTTTTAAGACAACAAAATTGCGCAACAAAATACGACGGTAGAGATGAGTCACTGGTGAGATAATACTGACAAGCTGAGAAGATTTAGTCGATGCACACTGGAAAACAGAAAAAAAAATGACTGTTGCCTTGAAAAGGACTTTGTAATGTTTTCCTGTGTACCCCCTCCTGTGTGCAGCACGAGTTACCACATGCTTGCCTGCAAGCTTGAGGACAGCCAGCCGAAATCCCCACTCACAGCTACTGTGCAGATACACAACACACAAAAGAGCTGTAACGTGTTTAAATGTTAGGAGTTTATGTATATATGCGAACTATATATATGCACACACACACAAGTGCATGCATACATAAATGCATATGTGCTACAACAATTGTTTGCCTTGTTTTAAGCTCATAATGAGCAGCCTATGCCGTTCTCCTGATACATTTTGATCTCTTAAATCTTCAATGCATTAGGCTCTCCTTGCATGTCACTATTAAAACAGAAAAATAAAGAAAGAGTTTAGGAAGGCTTACAAGTGCTACCTTGCTAGTGGTTTTACACTGTGCTGTGACATGACTCTGCCTGTAGATCTGACAACCAGGTATTTCTCTGAACCATCTTGGAAGGCACAAAAATGAATCATGAACTTTTTAATCTCAGACTACATATATGCTATTGTATGGAGTTTCATGGTACCAAGAAAACACACAAAGCACAGGAAATTAGGTACCTTCGGGTTTTCTCCACGGAATCCTTCCAACTTGCAGAAAGGTGTTACATGGCAGCACCATATTGCAACTTCTCATCTTAGCCTAGATTTCTTCTAAAGCAGGCTACCTTTTGATGGGTAACTTGTTAGATTTTTACAGTACTTCCATATTACACAAGCAGAGGATTTCCAACCTTTGATTTAACATTCAGGTTAAACAGCCAAGGTTTATTAAGAGATAACTCTTTCTTTTTTTTTTTTTTTTCTTCAGCATTAAATGTGTCAACATGAAGCACTATTTCAAGATCTCCAACCATGAGCCAGGCCAAACCCCATCAGTTTCTAAACTATATTTTGATTTGCAACCTGACACTTCTTGAGATAGTCTTCTAAAAACAGACATAAAATGAACTGAGTGTGTTGGCTGATAACAGCTGACATTACTGCTGTAAATCTTTGTTCTCCTCCAGGTGGCTTCCAAAATTAACTAGTCATCCCTAACTGTTTAGTGAAATTGTCAGCTGATTTAATAGACGCATTAAACTCCTATTTATAAATTACTGTGACATTGTTAGTGCTGCAGTTCTAAAACAGGCAATATAAATGCCAATGCACCTGTCACTATATTGTACCCTGCTATCATGGTTGGGAGAAGAAAATAGAAAAACTCTAATCCCAGGTCACATGAAATAACCTACACTTTTTCAAACACTTAATATTGCTTTAAGATAAAGCACAGTACTATTACAGAGAGAATTGCATGGGTGTATATATATGTAGTATCATATATATACTGCTGTAGAATAAGGTTAAATTATCGTAACAATAAAACAGAAGCATTTTTGCAATCAATCAGGAGCTTGACCCTATCCTGTATTTAAAAAGAAATCAATGATTTTTAAAATATATATATAAAATCTAAAGATATTGATTATCCACCACTGGGTGTATTTTGGTATGTTATCGATGGCTATGAATTTATATTGGACGTTATTTTCACCTTCCATATTTAAGAGCGCAATTTCTCTGAAGTAAGAACTTCCATGTAGTGCTCTGCCTTCTTTGAGTGCTTATGGAGGGGTAATTGCTAATATTCCTTATATTTTTTTTATTTCTTCAAAGAGATAAACAAAGAATGACTTATCCAAGTTACTTTTTCAGGTAGGTTGAAAGGAATGGTTAATACAGACAAAATAAGCTATAATAAATACCAAAGAGAAGCTTAGATGGTAATAAACACAGTTTCAGAAATGACTGTCTGGAATGGATTTCATGATTTGGAAGCAGGTTTTCTGGCTTAATATTAGGGATGCACTAACTATATGTCCTAAATTATTTTGTGTTTCACCAGGCAGATCCATCTGTATTTTATTTTATTTAGTAGGGAAAAGCAGCAGATTTTCTTGAAGTAACTCCTAAGTACTAAAGAAGCTTCACTGTTATGCACATGACAGTGCAATTACATCTCTTTCCTCATATTTGAAATAATGATCTTTTCAGCAACTTAAAATGATTTTTAAAAACATATCTGTGATGTGATAAGCTTAGCTCTTAATGAAAACACCTTGTCGATTCCAAAATTATTAGAATATATTTATAATAGGCAACTTCGTGTAAAAATGGCATGGTTTTGGCAGCCTACAGTAGACCCTAAATGCTTCCCTATCCCCTAAGGTGACACAGACTCATTACACTGCGTTACAGCGGTGCAGTGGTAGTGTCCCTGTCTTCTGAGGAAGAAAAGCCCAGCAGTCGTGTCGCGTGCGCTACAGCGCTGCACGTCCCTAGAGCCCCTGCTTGCATCTTTAGCCAGTGGTCAGGGCAAAGACGTGGGAGAGAAAGCAGCATCTGTAACATCTGCGGGCAACAAATACAGTTTAGCGTGTTCTGCTCTCCCTCTCTTCTTCAGACAGCCTCACCATGTTATCGCTGCGATATAAACACAAGGGTTTTCAGCCCTTTTTGACTAATATGCTTTAGTGCTTAACTCTAATGCCTGTATTTGTAGCATCCCAGTATGTTTTTGCCTGGTTTGTTAAGTCACCTAGTGAACCACAGACAGTTTTTCTACTTCTATTTATATATCCTCCTCTCATTAGAGTTTCTTGGAAAGACAGAAGGAGAAAGTAATTTTCCATGAATCGTAGGAATATTTAGAAAAAAAACCCCCCTCCTTCCCAACCTCAAAAGGTTGGGAAAAACAAAGAGATAAAATATTATGTGAAGGTAGAAACTGGAGCATGATGCTTTATTTTCAATGTAAGTGAACCTGAACCCACCCTCTAGGGCATTTGGGGACCCAGAAAACAAATCCTTGACCTCTTATTTTCATCCAGTAAGGACCTCCACTCAAACCAAAAATTATATCTAGCATGCATTAATAATAATATATACTCTGCTACAAGTCTCATTATCAGCTCTCCTTTCTGAAAACTCTATTACCTAAATTCATTCCCCTAGCCATATACACACAAAAAGCAGGCTATCAAATTACTTATACACTGCTAAAGAAACAGTGGCACAAAATGAAAAAGAGAACTGCCTGCATTCTGTGCAAGTGTGGCAGTACATATGTGTGCACTGAGAATTAAAGCTACACTGCAAGAGCTTGAATTATAAAGCAATAAATCATATTAGAAATACTTAAAGTGAGTCTGAACAATCAAAAAGAAAAGCAAGGGATACCGAGGCATACAATACCAAAGCAAAAAGCAGTTATCTGTGTTGGCTGAAAACCAGTTGGAGTAATCCTGCCGATCACAGAAATGACTGTGTGCATTCTGGGCTAAAAATTCCTGGGTTCAAATCTTATCCTTGAAATTGGTCTGACATTTGTTGTTAAAAATAAAGTGCAATTTTACAGTAGATTCTCTAAAAGTTTTTGTGCACCATGAACTTATTTCAAGGCTCTCTCTCTCTCTTTTTTTTTTCATTCCAAAACCAGGCTAAGGAAATAAGATAAACATCGTAATAATGCCTATAATAGCTACAGGAGAGGCTGGAAGGTGAGGGAGATGGACAGACAGAACTACTGCCCGCTGAAGAAGATTGGTGCCATCGGAAACATGCAGATATTTATAGTACATTTTACTATTCATTTGTGTCATTTCAACTTTTAAAGAAAGAGTGAAAAATTACCTTTCCCACATACTGAGGTTCGGAGCCCATGTATTCCTCCAGCACAAAAAACTGATTCCACACCCAGCCTCGCTTGACTCGCTGGGCAGATGACCTCCTCGCTGGCACGGGGACAACATTTTCTCCTGGCTCTGCTTCTAAAGTCTGCTGCGGCTGTGGATGCAGTGGCGTTAGGAGACCTCCATCAAACAGGACCCAGAGAAGCAGGGATAAGCAGTTCCTTGTAAGCATTGGCAACAGCTTCCCTACAGCGAGTAATAAAAACTCCAGCGCTTAACGCAGAGCAGAGGAATCCAGGTTTGAGGTGTCTGTGGCCTCCACCACTTAGCTTCTGATTTTATTGCGGAAATGCTAATGCAGGCATTAATCCTTCTGATGACAAGGGTTTTGCCGCATTAAATTCCATCTAAAGGGACCTATAAAAGAGATTTACATGGCAACATCAAATTACATAAAATTACATTGAAGCGTTCATCAAAATTCTCACACCTAGTTAGTTTCTAGAGACAGACAGAAAAGATTAGTAATCAGAGCTTTAAAAACGATTACTGTTTTGACTGCAGCACTAAGCTGCTCTAGAACATTGTCTGGTTATTACAGAAATAACTCACTCCAGCCCAGCTCAGCGGTACTTTTGTGACTCGCTGAAGACAAGGCCATACGTAGCCTTGCTGTACGACCCAGTTATCAAACAAAACTGCTACATGTCAGCCGTGTCAAAAACGTTTACTCTGGATTCACACCGAAAATGCAGGGAGAGAGGAAAGCAGGAGCTACACTGCTCCCAAGAGCTGGAATGCTCTTCCAGAAAAAAGCTTTGGAGGAATCCCCAATTCGTGGGGCATGGGTGAAGTTCATACTGAGAGAATACTCGGGAGAATGGTTGTGCCTGCATTCCAGGAAAATTACAATATGGGAAATAGTGTCCATACAGCTTCCAATATGCCATGTTCGGTCTATGACCAGAATTCTCTTCTCATGCCTTTCATCAAAAATAGCAGCTATTTTGTTCTTCAGGACTACCATAAAACAAATAATAAAAGAAAGACATCCCGATATACGGAGAAAAAAACAGAACTGCAGCCACCAGAGGAAATGAGATAACACGGAAACACAGGAACCAGTAGGGTACAACAGTGATACTCATTTATACTGACAAATGTCAGGTACACAAATTAAAAATAAATCAGCGCTAACTAACTACAGGGCTGAGACAGAACTATCACATCACGGTGACAACTACAACCATGGTGATCCTTGTAAAAGCCAAATGTCATCAGCAAAACAAACGAAAACAGAAAAAAGAAACCCCGCAACAACCCAGCAACCAAAGGAAGTGTTATACCACGATATTGCTCTGTTTCTACCAGCGCAGACCATTTAATAGAAAGACTGTTGGACAAATACACTGTGTCTTTTTAGTCACAGTATAATTAACAGATGTGCTTACTTGCTGTATTTAATAAAATGCAGCCTTCGCACAGTTACGTTCAGCATCTCTGCAGCAAATTCGGCAGTGATAAAAACTGGTGAAAATGAGCACTTGTACAATCCAAAACTGCAGGGATCCAGCCCACACTGAAGACACTGTGCAGACTGCTCAGCTTACAGAGCACATGCTGAAACAAACGGAGCCACTCTGGGAGTCAGAGTTTCAGTAAATAGAAACCCTACAGTTAAGTTCATTGGGGCAACAGGCACAGACTTTTCCTCACTGCCCAAGCTACTGATGTTTCTTTTAACAGAGAGAATAGCTTTCATGGATTCCTGATGCTTAAACAGTCCTCTGATTTTCAGGAGGCACAGGATATTTCTTTGATATACCTTTCATGTTCCTTCTTCATCACGGGTGGACAACCAGAAGTTTATATGTTGCACTAATTTGAATTGAGGAGGATCAAAGGTGTTTTCTGACAACCAACATTTCTATGAACCACTCTAGCAAATTTGTGGATTGAAGACTTCAGAATAAATTAATAATTCTGTTTCATTAAGTCTTACAATCTAGGAATGAAGTGCTAGTCTATATTATGGCTTGCTGTTTGTCAGGTACAAAAAATACTGCTTCTAGGATTTTAGATAGATGCATTTTACATTAAAAAATACAATTTATATCACTATGCAATTCACCATTTTGTTAGGGCCATATTGTGCCATTGATTTTTAAGCAGAAGTCTCCACCAAATCAATAACAAGTTCTGCTTAAAAATCAATCACACAATATGGACCTCAGTAAAGAAGACATGGTAAAATACCTTATCATATATATCTTCTCATTTGCAATCACTGCCAAAGGTTATATTTTCCTTACAAATAATATTACTGTGATCCATAACAATAAATAGCATAAAAAATTCTACTTGTTAGCTGTTTGCTGAAGTATCTAAATGGAAAGGATTTAGAAAGGGGACTGGAAAACCTAACACGTTTTAAGAAAGAAAAAAAAAGCAACTGGAAAAATACCTGCTGTTTCTATTCTATATATAGAACAAGCTTCCCCATTCTGATTAGAAAGGCTATGTTTGGATCTTAATAAAGAGGAAGGGAATAAAAATGTGGTGAAAATATCTTCAGTGAAGGTGACCTACCTTCACACCGGATTAAAGCCTGCTATCTGAGGGAGGAAAGGATTCCTATCTGCTCACAATCCTTTTTAAAAAAGAAAAACTCTTAATTTGCACTCAATGCATTGCATTTTTTTGCCGTCTAGAGCAAAATATTCTTAAGTGCAACAGATATTTCAAAGATCCAATTTGCATTATTGTTTTTTATTCTTCAAATTTTATTCCAACAAAGAACCACATTGCACAACTATACTTAGACAGGACAATGCCACACTGCAGAATCACGCTCAGTATCAGTATTTCTCATATTTTACAATATAAATTAAAACATGAAGTTCCATCTGTACATGAGGAAGAACTTCTTAACTGTGAGGGTGACAGAGCCCTGGAACAGGCTGCCCAGAGAGGCTGTGGAGTCTCCTTCTCTGGAGATCTTCCAAACCCGCCTGGATGCCACCCTGTGCCACGTGCTCTGGGTGACCCTGCTGGAGCAGGGGGGTTGGACTAGATGATCTCTAGAGGCCCCTTCCAACCTCAACCATTCTGTGATTCTGTGATTTGTGGAATGTGATTCTGTTAACAACTTCATTTCATAGTTCATAACTCTTCTTCATGCTTCCCTCTTCAATGCATTCAACAGCATTAGGTTCAGATTTCCAAGGCTCCCAAACTCACATGCCTCTCGACCCACTATTGCAGGAAGCGTGCCTACTTCTTACTGGCTAAATCACAGTAACATGCAGCATAGCAAAAAAAGAACCTGCAGTACCCTTTTGAGCTGGCTAGGCATGGATGAGAACAAAAATAAAGAAGGTAAAAAAAGCCGTGGGATGGTCTGCCCTGCTACACAGACCTCAAAATCATGCAGTATTCAACTGAACTGCTATACCACAGCTCTTTGCTGAGGAAGCTCTGTACATTATGGTTCTCCCAACAGATCTCAGCCTCCGGCCATGTCTGTCAGTCAGGGAGCTTTTAAAATGTTTTACAGCACCAAAAGTAATGTGAAGAGATTGAAGGACTTTAGTGAAAGGAGAACAATTCCCCTTTGGCTGGAAGGCTAGTAACCAAATGCAAAACATATAGCACTTTAACCCCTTCTCTCTTGGTTTCCCAGATTTCCAAACTCATGTTGCAGAAAGAGGAAAGGGTTGTGCCAGCACTTCCTTGTACTTAAAGCTTCAACATGCTGAATCACAGGGGGTCAGAGAAAACGGGGAGTATGCTGTATGGCATTGCAGCACATGCCTTCATCTGCTGCAAACCGTCAAGATTTTCTTTCTCTTTTAATTTAAAGCTTGTTAACGCACTTGAAACTTGCATAGCAATACAAAGGCTAGGACTGATATTTCCTTTAGTGTGTGTTTGAGCCTTTTCTTTTAAAGTTATGTGTTATGCTTCCACAAGGGAAGTCAGACCTGTTTGCTTTGTTTGTTTGACACTGTCGTATGTTCATTAGACATTTAAATCCAGCCACCTTATATCACCTTGCCTGGAAAATTGTTATGTGAGCTACGAGATAAGGGTTTGGAAATCCAATCAGAACATGCAGCTATAGGATAGATATCATATTCCCTAAAACAATCTTAGGAATTATTTCCTCTGACACTCACAAAGAGGTGTTCAGCTAGAAGGAGTTCAGCACAGATGTATACTCTTTCCCAAACGGTATGAAAGTACAGAAGGCCAAATTTTTCTTACATCTTGCTTACTTTCAAGATTAGTAATTTCTTCAGGCTACCTCATATGGATTTAAGTGACAATATTAAAGACTAAACCCATTAAGAGAACTACAGAGGGCAATAAAAAAAAAATCCTGCAAATGTGTGTAGCCAAAACAGACTGTTTTATACACTACGGTTTTACAAGTTTTCCATTTATTCATTTCCCCAGTTTGAAAAACTCAGAGACTCAGCAGCTTACATGGACAATCTATTAAAACGAGTGTTAAAATGATCTGTTAAAATGCAATAGTTAAGAAATGTTGGTTCTATTTAATCTGCCCCAAAGATTTTAGGACCTGTAGTTCAGAAAATGCAAATCAGGAATTAAATCTCATTATTAACATTATTCCCGAGAACCACAAAGTATGGCATAAACAGCTCTCCTGCAAGAATTTCATCACCTGAATTATACTGCCAGTCTTCACAACAGCCTGAGCAAGTTAACGTTATAGGAACAGCAAATTTGATGCATATCCTTGCAAAAGCTTTTAATTAGAGAGGTATGGCACAGGAGATATAAGTCACCTTACCAAGTTTAGCAAAGGTTAGTCCTTCTTCTGGAGGAGACAGCTATATATCGTCTTTGCTCCCTAATATGTGCATCAAGACCTGATTTAGAGAAGCCTTTGAAATGCAATTCTGTATGAGGTATCTACTTGGATCAGACATCGGATGAGCTACTGTCGCATGCAGACTAGCAAGAAACACTAAAGCTCCATGAAGCACTCAAAACTGTCTTCAGTCCAGCAAAGATGGTAATTGCCCCTCTGTGAATGGAGGCAAATTGCTTACAGACTAAGTATCCATTATGCACTCATGGTGGAAAAGTTTCTGCAGCCACCTTAATCATAAATCTGTCAGCGCTGCGAATGCTTTTGCTTATGGGAAACAACAGCTAATGCTGAACAACCATCTTCCTACCCTTAAAGAGGTTTGAAAAAAACTTGGCACTACTGTAAAATGTTTGATCCATGCCAGACGGAAAGCCAGCTAAGATCTATAAATGAGGGTATGTTGTAATAACTGACTATTTAACCTCACTTCCCTGCAACGCTTGAAATAAGAAAACAGATCAACAGAACAAAATGATGATTATGCTGTTAATATCTCTTAAAATAAACTCCAAAGGTATTTGTTATAACCTGTGGTTAATGAAAGGGTAACAGGACTCGGGAAACCTTAGTTCATCTCTCACCTTGATAGAGTTTCTTTCTCTGAGCTTAGGCAAATCAGCTAAGCTGAAATTCTCAGAGGCATTTGGTTAAATAATTGCCACTTGATCAGCTTCTACACTTCTGTGAGCTTGATGATCTTCTATTTCACAACCTATCTGGACATCTTGGGCAAAAAAAACCCCATAACACTTCCCTTTTCTGCTTTTGTCTTTTTTGTTGAGGGGTCAGGGTAAGAGTGACTTAATAACATGAAAAAGAGGGGCCAGGTGGAGGAACTGCAAGTGAAAAGCTTAGAAACCACAAACTATCAGAGAGAGCAATTCTCACTCTGTGCATCCTAGGAGTTGGAACAGTTTTCACAGAACTATTGAGCAGGTCCCTCCTGAGCAGCCATGAAACTCATTCAGGAAGGGGGCATACAGATTCAGAGCCTCACACAGTGGTGGGGCAGTCACTTTTTCTACCTGCTAAGCAAACAATCTAATTGTTCAACTCTTAACAAGGTCTTACACAGTTATTTCTTAATGTTTGCACAGGATACCAGAAGGAGAGGAAAAAAAAAAAAAAAACAGTCAAGCTACTCATGAAGGTGAACACCTGGCATCTCAGTTCTTCCTTTTTCCATGCAATCGCCATCAGTGGGAACAACGGAGAACCAAAACCTTACTGCCAACCTCAAGTATTCTGCATCTTCATAAAGACACTGCTCTCATAAAATATGAGAAATACAGGTGCAGAAATACAGGTGCAAATCCCACAAATAGAAAAAGAAAAAAAAAGGAAGATGAATCTCTAGTATTCCTGGAGTATTGGTGTCATCCACTGTTGAGAACTATCCGGTGCTAACTCCTGGATAACAAGCAGATGCTGGCCTTTCTCCTGCAGTAAGGTGAAATTATTCTCCATTTTTAAATTTTATTACAAACTCCCCAAAACCAAAGGGTCCAGGTCAAATATTTGGGTTAGAATGAAATAACTAATTATTCAACTTGGCAAGAATAATATGAATTTGAGTAAGGCCATGATTTTTGAATTTAACTGCCAAAGATATCCCTCCTCCCACCTAAAAAAAAAAAAAAGCTAATTGCAGAGCCATACATTCTAGACCAAGCTGAAATCAATTCTAATGTCAATTACACCAGTAGATACCAGGAATGATACTAATGTGGATCTGGAACACTCTATTGAATTTTTACTGACGTAAAATCGAAGGGAAATGAGAGTGATGTTGCTGGATGAGTACGACTGTCCTTGTAGCACGTTCATAGCAAGGATGACACACAAAGATGTATTACAGCACCAAAAAAAACGTGATATACTATATCAGTATCCAATAAACTGCATTCTCTTTATAGTACAGACTTTCTTTTGTCTCATATTTATGAAGTGCCTAACACCAGAGAAGAGTCTAATTATCCGTGGGATTTCTGAGCACGACAATAATGAAAGTATCATAGCTGCACAAACATACCTTAACAATTGGCTTTTGAGTATATAAGAAAATGATTATCTAAGATGTCTTGGGTAAAATAACACAACTAGAAGATACACACTTCCAAAAGTAAATTGCAGCTGTCTAATGCTGAGAGTTGAGTGAAAAAATACACAAAAAATATTCCATGGGAGGACAAAACAAAAAACTACTTGATACATACTTACTGCATTAGCCTTGTCGTCACTAGTGATACTTATAGCAGACACTTATGAGTCAAATATAATCATGGAACCACCATCTTCCGCATGGGAAATTATCATGTTTAACCCACAAATATGCATGAGAATACCAGGCAGATTACTGCCAGAAAACAAGACTGTAATTTTCATTATTAAAAATAAAATTTATCAGTCAATGCAAGCAACTCTTTGGTTCATTAAACTCTGGAAAAATAATTTACGTTCAAAGAAATTTTCATTACAGATTAAAAGTTACTCTTTATTTCAGCGAGATCCAACCCCAAGACAGTATTATTCTGTAAAAATATAATGTAACTCTACAGTTTAACCCTTAGTTAAAATTAAGAAATAAAACACCTCAGAATAACATGAAGT
The DNA here is from genome assembly GCF_059628265.1 of Tinamus guttatus. NCBI lineage: Eukaryota > Metazoa > Chordata > Aves > Tinamiformes > Tinamidae > Tinamus > Tinamus guttatus. Next base: position 4,229,388 of record NW_028288756.1, on the reverse strand, counting down.
TTCCTTGATTTTAAGATGATGATCAAATGATGAAATACCATCTTTTTTTTTTCTCTGCCCTATATCATGTTATGTTGGTCTTGCCTTGAAAAAAGTACTTGCGTGAATCTGTTTCTATGTGATCAATGATCTAGAATCTTTATTTTTGATAAGTTACAAACATTTTCATTTCTGTAGGCATCTATCAATGTCAAAGCTAAAGCATGGACAATGAAGAAACCATCCTTCATTCTACTGTCCTTCTATTTTTTTTAGAATAAATATATGGGATGGGGTGAGGGGAAGAGAAAGGTGCACACATCAAGACCTTTCAACATAGTAACAATACCAGTAACTGCAAGTCAAAGATATTTATAACTTCATATGTAAGGTGGGAGATTGAAATGAATATGAGCACATTTTAAAATGCTTCAAAACATGCCATTTTTCTTCATCTTGTTTTTCCAAAATTGTCAAGAATTCCAGTCAATACCATGACACTGTAAACATACTTAAGCTTTTAATAGTAAGAGAGTGCTATTGATCAGACTTTGATAATAAAAGATAGGATACATCACAGGTTCTTGTGCTACAAAGACTATTTATAAAATCTAAAGTTAGATAAGGAGCTCAAGGATAGATGTTTTGAAATAATGTATATAGGTTGTATTGATTTGTGCATTATGTAAATGAAGAAAGAATTCTTAATATAAATTCAGTGTATAAACTTAGACTTTTAAAATAAGGAATATTGGTTTTCCATCTCCGATTATTACAATTTGGGCAAAATATATTTGAGGTTCTCTGTCTCCTTCACCTAATATTAACAAGTATTTAATCCTTGACATGCTTTTCTGTAATAGATTATGGAAATCCACAGCTCAATTTTCACTTTTGGCCAAAATCTTAAATTTTCAGCCTTCTGAAAGGTTAATAGATTTATTCTAACAGTACTGAATTATGGAACCTCGTGTGCACCCTTTTCAGGGAAAATGACAGTAGTTTTGCCCAATAAGTTTCAAGCCATTTATCTTGTGAATATTAACAGATAGTCACAGAGACATCACAAGACCGAGCGATAACCCATCAATTTTCTTAATCGTTTTAACATTCAGGTGATGGTTCTCAATATTCTGATATCACCTACTTTACACTAGGCATACTGCAATGCTTAATAGCATGCTTAATAATAAATAACTCTTCTGCTTGGTAATTTATCTCTCTTCACAAATAGTTTTGACTTGGTCTAGCCTACCTATATATGTTTTGTTATGCCCAGCAGTTCTAAGTGGTCTCTGACTCTTTCTTGATGAATGATTGATAAAGCACGAAAAAATATCCTTTTTTTGATGTTCAGGAACATCAAAAATAGGAACTCCAGAGCTTATATTTTTATTCTTTAAAGCTGACAACTGCCTTTGTTTTATCCACCATTACTGTCTGGGAATGTAAGAGAAGACACTTACTAAACAGGTCATTGCAATGACCGAAACAGGCTGTATTTATATTGACAGTAGCTATTCTAACTGGAGAGCATGGCCATCTATAAATTACTTCAGCCAACATAATCCTCAGTTGGCTTCCCTTGTTCAAAAGCAGATATGTTTCACGAACACTCACCAAATACAAGCACTGTGAATAGCTCCTTCTCCTCGCAAAACCTTTCACTCAGATAAAACCTTTCACTCCACAGTTAAAGGGGAAGCGTTCCCACCCAAGTCAGCAATTAAACTCCGAGACAGTAAAAGCATCTCAGAGATGATAAAAGGAAGGCATTTTGCACAAAGTCTCTCCTGTGTGCCGTCTGTGTATTTCCCAAACTCATGACTAATGAATTGAGTAATTTTATAACAGATGCCTGCTGTGAATTCCAGCACTTATGGCCCAATGCAGACAGCAGATGAGTTGGTGCAGGAGGAAACAAAAGACTAATTTTGGTGGCACTTACTAGTGCAGCCTCATTCTGTGTCTTTCTCAGAGAAACAAACACAATGCATACTTTTAAAAATAATTTTTCTTCCAGCTTACTTCCTGCCCTTCTGAATTATAAATTAAAAAGGACAAGAAAACAATATAACAGAAGAGGGACAGATCTTCCCATGTGTATAATCCTTACACCCAGTAATAGAAAATTAATGGAGGTTATCTTTACGCTGTCTATAACTGTCTGATCCCTTTTTTCTCCATCTGGTAGATGAGTAGGCTTCTATTAGCTGGTGTGAATAAATTTTCATAATTTCAGTTGTGCAAGCATTTTAGTTTCACAAATTTAGTTTTAGTTTCACAAATGAAAGGCAAGTTTTCCTCTGTCTCGCTTCTGGTGTTTATGCACACATGCCCATCTTCCAGCAGTAAAATATATAAGAAATATGCAGTCTAAAATAAAAAATGCAAAATGTCATGAATCTTTGAAAGTTTATCTACAACATCAGAATACTTTTTTGTATGAGAAAAATGTCGATAATAAATCATAATTCATTTTCAGTTAGTGGTGATTTAACTTGAAGTAGAAATCACATCCTCACATTATGCTTTCCCCCAACAGCGCTGTTCGCCCCCACAAGCAGTGCGTTGAATGATTTTTATGTTTGGATAGAATAATATTAATTAAAATACTTTTTTTTCAGAAAGCATTACACCCAATAACCTCATTATTGATAAAAGGCAGTGGATTTCTTTATTTTTCTTTTGTATTTGCAGTTAAAACAAACTTTTCCCCTTTACCTTAGTCTTAGCTCCATGCTGCTATAAAATAACCATTATATACTTGGGATGTGGTTTATGATTTATACAGCTTAGTTCAAGACATATAATGAGCACTCTCACTTGTTTATTGCATATATTTCTTTTATTTTTATAATAAGCATAAATTTGTCTAGTTACTGCTGTTTGCAAAACTGTGGTTTAAATAGGAAATCAATAATGCATTTTTAAGGTTACGCTTAGTGAAACAAAGCCCTGAAACAGTCCCTGATGAGACTGCACCTCAGCTGAACTCGCAAAGAACAGCATTATGGAGGGAGGATAATGTCATACCTGCAGTATTATAGATTGCAGCCAATCAATCAGATATACTGTAATCGCTCAGGGCACTGTCTTTCTTTTGTGCTAAAAAAAATGCCTTTGGGCCTCAAGGTGGAATGACTGACACACTGAGTTTGGAGCAACTTAAATCAAATACTTCCCTGAAACGAGTGAATTAACCTTACTAGAGGACATGGCCAAAACAAGCACACGCACGGGTCCTGCGAGCAGAAATGGAGCCTGCAGAATAAACCAGACGGAGGAGGGCTCTGCCCTGGAGAAGCGCAGAGGGCGCGAGCACTTCCGAGGACACCTCCGACCTTGCCTTGGGGGCATGTATGGCCAGGCATGAGGATCCAGCCTGCGAGCCAAAAGGAAACTCTCGCATCTGTTAAAGCCCGGGTCTCCAGGAGTGATTTCCTTTCCCTTCTTGCTAGGAAAGGTGTCTCTGAAAGAACCAGGGAATTTTCTAGAAGGTTAAGAGTTCACTTTTCCATTCACTCAATTCCTTCTTTATAACTACACTAATCTCTATCATTGCTATTAATTGTAATTTTAACATGGAATGCCAAAACATAGCGTATATATCATGTTTCTAAAGAAAACAGTGTGCCTTTTCACAGCAACTATAGACTTCAAGTGCTTCATGAAACCGCTACAACTCTGAGAGACAGAACGTGTTCTCTACACAAAAGAGTTACATAAAAGTACTAAATTAATAGTTACTAATAGGTACTAAATGTACCAAATATGTTTATGTAAAAATAATTATCTGCTCTAAATGTTAATGTTTTGGGGCTGCATTTTATCATAATAATCAAAAGTTGGCCAGTGATGCTATCTGGATAACCTTAAAAAATTAAAAAGTTTAGTTTGTACAGAGATTCATAAAACATCTGTAAAATAACTTCCTTACAACTCTAAAATTCTTAAATTATTTAGCTTCCTTTTTTTCTATAAAAGAGATGGTAAAAATCCTTCTCATCATTTTATGACAAATTATTCAGATATCAGGTGAATAATTAATTCACCAGAAAATCAAGTATTTGCTTTCCTAGGTGCTAGCAAGGTGTTAAAGGCAATCATTGATAAGACAGTAAAAGCTTATCGCTTAGAGAAATTCCAGCTAAACTGCTTTTATTACTTTGCTTCACTTTAGCTAAGATTCCCTCTGATGTTAGAGCTTTTGAAATTCACAGGAGGGTTTTATCCCCAGGAAAAGTCTTATTTTCTGTTTCAAAAAGAACTAAAACAAGTCTTTGTTTTTAACCCCTTTTGAAGCACAATGTGGAACGTTTTTGTGTGGTTTGTGGCATTAAAGAGCATTAGAAACTATATCTTGCAACTTAGAAAATGAACAGTTTTATTTTGGAGACTATGTCAAATGCTAGTGACTTTACTGCTCCCTTGGTCATGCAGACAAAACATAGCATGACAAGCTCCCATGATCAACAAGAATTTTTCACTAATTCACCACTTGCCGACCCACATACTGCAGTATTTGCTAAGCTATCTGATGTCTCTCTACTTATTTACCTGCTAGCTCTATGTAGACACAAGGACAGGAGGGAATCGGATGCAAGACAGGGACTAGAGAAGAGTCAGAGAAGCAAGGCTGTCGTCTGCCACATGCAAAACAGATTTGCTGTCAAGCAGTTCAAAACCTGGACTGTGCCCAAGGTCTCCCACCAGGGAGCTCTAACCATCTCTTGACAGGACAAGGGGCAGGAGCTGTCCCTTCCTTTTCCTCTCTGCTTTGCCAAACACTTGGAAATTTCTACTACAGAATGAAAAAAAGGTCTGAAATCTTGCATGCTTACACATGTGTATGCATCATGATGCTTCTGCTATACCTGATTGACAAACGACGGAAATTGGAGAAACACGCCTATTTCTTCTAGGGAAAGAAAAGCAAACAACCAAAAATATTCCTAGATCCAAATTTGCAATTAGCCCTGGATAAGTAATACATGCTTTAGGAAACCTACCCCTTAAAACACAGAAAGTACTATACCTCCTTAAGAAATCCCTTTGCTCAGGAAGAGAGGCTCCGCTTTACTTGGTCTCCAAGTATCATTAATGCAAATTAAATATTTAACTAGTTAGTATATAGGGCATTACTGGACAGCCTGGTTGGACACTAACATCTGTGAACCATAGACAATCAGAGCAGAAAAAAATCATTCTGAGTATTTCTTAATATTTCTTAATAAGAACTGAAACTCAGTGAAAATGACTTACATACTGGACCATTGTTCAAAAACAACGTCAATAATAATTCCACAATAAGAAAGCAATAAGAAAGAAAGGCAATATGGCCTTTGATCATATTGCAAAAACGTTCATATTTACTCTTAATGAAAAATAAACATATCACAATTATGCATGTGAATCCTTAGACAAGGTGCAGGGAATTACTAACTGCACTACAAGAAATCAGATGAGCATCGGTAACCAAGCAGCATCCCAGTTGTTAAACCGGATAAAGCTTCTTAAATTAAGAACAAAATACTGTGCAATAGAATTCCCACTTGTCAACCCACTGATCAATTCACTCATTTGCAATTCATTTATTAATCCCATTCTCTACCTCCCTCTATAATTTGGCATAGCAAACTATAACTTACATTCTGAGTATCAGTGTTGTTGATTATTTATTAAATTGAAAAAGCTAATGCATTTATACTTAAACACGTGGATTGAACACCAGTCTGTTTTTTAAAGATGTTTTTAGTCAGAGGTTGTGAATTAAGATGACCTTGAAAAAGCAGGCCAGATGTTTATGTGCTTCTTAGTACAGGACTTATGTATCCTTTCATGATCAGGTCGTATAGAAGGTTGGACTGTATGTTATGCTAAATCTTAAGGTTGCTTAGTTGTATGAGCATTTAGACTATCCTCAGAGATGTTTTTAGTTCTATTCAGATGCTTGCTCTCTTGAAGTGGTCTTCGAAGCAAAGAAACCAGACAGTGACCAACCTGACTTTGAAGAATAATTTATAGTCTTTTCAAGTATCCGCAACAAAGCTAAGACTTTTTAAATTGACTTTCAAAGTTTAGGTCCCTTTTAGCCTAAAGGAGGTAGTTTCACCTCCCAGATGGCCCTTTTGTTCTGCAGAGATTAAGTATTCCATCTCCCAAAGAAAAAAAAATGTTTATTTTTCTCTAAGCAAAACCAAAGCTAAGCATTACAGATTCCCCAACCCAGTTCTTATTGATTATTTTTATACTCCTAGGAAATCAAGGAGAAGCCCTGAGGTCTTGAATTTCCTTCAACTTATTTCAGAAACCAAATCATTCTCAGTCATTCACATGATAAAATTTCCCCATTAAGTGGGAAAAAAGCTTTCATCATAACTACCTCTTCTTTGGTTCTTATGCCAGAAAACTCAAGACAGTAGATTTCTGTGTTTGCACGTGTGTGTGTGTATGTATTTTGTGTGTAAATATCTATATGGCTCATGAGAAGCCAAATATGTTCTCTGTATGGCTTGGCAGAAGAGACAGAAGCACAAATACTGACTGTGACCCTGTGGTAAATGAATCTTGCCTTCCCCTTCCACAGTTATACTAAGATTCATCATTTCTGAAGAACAACACTATTGCCATGGCATCCTCAGGTTTGCAAGCATGAGATGCAATCACCCCCACCCATACTAGCCCCACTCCAAAAAAACCTCTCAGGAGGAGGACCTGCTGTTCTCCAGTGCATGGGAAAAAAACAACTTAGCCACTTCACATATCTACCATATTTTACTGTCTAGATGTGTAAAGAAGATCACCAAGCACATTCTTCCATCTAAAAAAAGGCAAATATTATGCATTATTCCCCAAAGTATAACCCCTGATACAAAATGCACATTTGTTTTTTGCTATTCAGACTTCATGCCTATTAAATTTATTTTCAAAATTAAAGTACTCTTAATAGCAATTTCATGTTTTATGTTTCATTTATAAATTTCCTTCTTTCAAAACTGGAAGTGCAGATTTAATTTACACACAAAAAAGGAAATGAAAGGAATCCTAAGTTGGCCCCAGAGCTGCCTAAGGCTACACAGGATGGGGTAGGATGAAAATTTAAGTTTGAATGAATACATTTCAAACAACTCACAATTGCAATTGCTTGCTAATTCACCTTTTGCTGTCCTCCAAAGGAACATATTAAGAGAGGAAATAGTGTCTGCTTATCGCAGTCTAACCAACATGTTCAAAAGTCCAGCCCAACTAAGAAGGCTGGACATCTTTAAAGCTCTGAAAAGCTGAACCAGATGATTATTGATGTTTAAAAGAGAAGAGAGTTTAAGAAATAAGCCTGGCAGAAGTAGAAAGGGAAGAGCAATTTTAAATGGCTGTCTTTCATACAGTCTTCTGTGGTGCTTTAGCCTTTTCTTCTTATATCCTTTTTAGCAAGTTTACCAACTTACGGCAGTGAGAAATAAAAGGAACATTTCCTGCCACTTTTTAAGTCAAGTTTGTTCTATGTCTTTTATTGAGAGAGATGAAATCTCACTTATAACACCCAAGGGGCAATGCAGCATTCAGTGGTGAGGCTACAGAGGATGTTATTTCTTTAGCCATACAGAATTGTTAAGTTGTTTCTGCTGCCACATGCCAGCTGCTTCTGCAAACTGGAGCTGGTCAGAGACCCTGGGAGCTTCCTTCATAAGCTGACTTCCCTGCTGGACTCACAAACTCTCTGCCCATAAAAGATCTCAGCCCTGGAAAGGTCCTGTCAGCAGGCATGATGCTGTCCATCTGGATTTCCAGAGATGTTTTCCCATGAAAATTTTATCACTGAAATTGCTGTTTTGATTTTCATTAACCAGAGAAGCCAAAAAGAATGCAATCAAAGGAAGTCATCCTATATGTAAAATTGAATAAGTAGCATCATGATCTCAAGAGCCTCCCCCAGAAAGAGCGCATCTTACTGATAACGCAGGGTACAGAGGCCATGCCCATACTTTGGTATTCTGCGGCTCACTGAGAGGATTCATCTGACAGATCTTCACAGTAAAATCCCAAAATATAACTTAAAATTTCTTAGAGAAACTTGCTTCCGTGCTACTTTGCATAATACTGTAGGTCATTTATGTAGGTCATAAAATTCTCTAATTGGTGATCATTTTCCACAAAGTTTCATCTTTTACTACATTTTCAAAATGTATTCCTTACAGATGGGTACAGATGGGTGGCACATTATATGCAATCCCAGACATAAGTTTCAATTAAGTGTTACTTCTTTCTCTGACTTTTGCTTAACAAAGTGTGTCACAGAAGCGCAGTCTACAACGTCTAAAATAATAAACTGATATTATTTCACTGATATTTATCTGTGAAAACAGATCACTGTGAATAATACTCTGTCCTGGCTGAAATTTTATTAAGGCAATAGGTTGTGACATCATGCTCATTACGTTTAGTTTCTGAGGTGCTGATGATTTATAAAGAATTAACGTACATTACTGCTTTAAACATACCTTTCCAGTTATTAGTCAGAATTTCAAGACTAATAGATTTAGTCTTTTAGTGGGACAGATGTCCAGTGCTGCATGATTGATTATTCTTAATCAGAGTTTACTCACTTGCTACCAGTGAGAACATCAAAAGGAGAATCAGGAAGGTGAAAATTAAATATATATGTTTGATGTATGCTACAAAGACCTTGTAATCTATCAAACTGGAGCTAGTGATTTTGAATTTTTTTACAGGTTACAGCATATCTCTGTGTATGTGGAAAGAAAATGACCCCAAAACAATTCAGCTGGTATATTTTCACCTTTTTTGAGTGGTACATTATTCAAACAGAATTGAAGTTAGTGGTCTTGGTGAGATGGATAGTAACAAGAAGAACTTAGAGATATCTCAAGCAGTATGATCAAATACGATACTCAGAAAGTAAATCTATAAATCAGCCTGGGGAAACATGAAACCTCTAGTCAGAAATCCCCCAAACTACCTATTACCTTTCTTAGACTAAATATTGTCAATACTTTGATAATCTGTCATTACATACTGTTTAAAAGCATAATGCTTTTAATTAGCAACAGCTTTCCCCTTCCGGACATATACTTCCATCTCCTTCACATACACTGGACTTTTCGACTAAATTAAAAGATTTGATTATCCCTGTAATTTATTTTCATTCTGAAAACGCTAGTTGTATTTCTTTATGTCTCAGAAGAATTCAAGTAATTGAAAAAGTCATGACTATAAACAAAATAAAATGCATCAGATGTTTCACTAGTAGTGTTTCCTTCTCTGTTTTTCTGGAAACCAGCAGATATTTTCCACATACCTTCCACAGACCTTACTAGACAAGAGTTCTCCTCAGAAAAAAATATGCAACAACAAGAGGCATAATGTTTTTTAGCATGCTTAAAAAATCTATCTTCATGGCCTATATTTGAAAGTGCATTGACTGCATTCTTATCAAAAGTCTAATTAAAAATAAAAAGTTCTTTCCTTTAGATTTGTAGAAAGAATACAAAGAAAGGAGGCATACACTAGTAAAAATCATGGAATTACATTTTATGTAAAAGATATATAATGTTAGGATGATGTGAATTAGGAAACATCATAACATGGGAAGCTCTTTCTTTTTGACTTTTTAGATCAGCTCTGATCTGTGCTTCAGCTGTACATTGACAACTAAATATAACTGACAATTTAAGTCAAAAAATTTATATCAGAGTTCTTTGAGGGCTAAAAAGTATTAAAGTATTAGAGTACTAGAGTATTAAAATATATAGATATCATTCTCAAGCATTTTAGTCTTACGGCTAAAAAAAGGACTTGAAGTTAAAATGTTCAACTTGAAAAATATATTTCTATTAACTTCAACACAATTTTGACTTTCTAATTCCATATTTTGAAATGGATTTTCTTTAATTGCAAATTGTGCTTTTCTCATAAAACATATTGCTCCCACTAAATAGTTTAGAAGTATCAGCTTTTTAGAACAACCCTGAGTTAAAATCAAGAAACTGTGTAAAACAAGGTGTGATGTCAAAGGGATTTTTAAACACAAAAGAGAAAAAAACTATCCTCTTAATAAAATTAAGTATTCTCAGCAAAGATCTCTTTTTTAAAACCATATAATGCAGTACAACAATCAATTTCCACTGTCTCCTAATAGCAAAAATTCTGTAAACCTTTATGAACAAAAACTCCACCAAAACCACCGCTAACATAACACATCATATTTTCTAAAGAAAATAAAACAAAAATACCGAGAAGAACATCATCCACAAACAGAAACAAGACGAAGATTACAAGATGCTAACCAACAAAATAAAGATAGAAAAAAGGTTAAGTGGGTCATTTTTCAATAAAGAATACAAGCAAGTTCTCCTAGACAGCTTAACATGCCACAGAAAGAGAATGGTAAAATATATGTCCCCATGATAGGCAACGCACTTTGAGCTGAGGCTCCAGAAATTGAGCAGCTACAAAAGACTTTGCAAATGAGAACAGTTAAGCTGAAAGGGCCATCGCATTCCTGCAACCCAGCTGGAAGAGCAAGGTTCTGGGGAGAAAGCTTGGCCCGTACTTGCACTCACATGATTGAATTAATTGCTACAATACAAAAACTCAAAATATTTCTCCCTACAATATGACAGTTTGATTTTACCAAACCAGAGTAATTTTCATGTACTAACTGCAGAGTTGTGACATGGCACACCTATTTTGCATGATTTTCCTTCGTGCTGTCAACATCAACATTTCTTTCTTGGCAACCCCATACGCCTGAACCTGCTCCTGCTATGGCAGGGAGCCAACCAACCTGAGCTGGCCTCAAAGCTCAGCTTCCTTCCCGAGCCGTTTTTGTCCCATCTGTTCCCCTCTCATCTCTGCCCACCTCATAGAGGAACAGAAAGCTCTGGCTTTGAGTCAAAAGCCACTAAGTCAATCTGGATTTTTTTATTCTTGAACTTCAGTGCATTCTCTCTTACCAAATTATTCCCATTCAAAACCTGGTTTTTTATTTAAGCAGTTAGTAATAAAGATAATTGGATTAAACAGATTACACCTCACTGGATAAAACACACAGTGAAAAATATTCAATGGAATTTAATCTTTATTGCACTTGCTTTTTTTTTTTTGAATGATTTAGGAAATATATTTTATTCATTTTTTTCTATTATAATATATCATTATAAATTTCATTATTTATTCACTAAAGCAATGAATGATTTGATTAAGTGAAAAAAAATGTAGAGGAGCTGAAAAGGGTCAGATTCCATGACAGCCTTGTAATGCTAGTAAAATCAGTCATGTTGTTCTGGTACCTAATAAAGCTACACTGGAGATCAGAATCTGGCTCTATCTTTTTATTCCATATTTTAATTATATTCTGTAGTTATTCACAAAACTTTTGAAGCTAAAATAATACCTCCACATTCCCATAGCTGCTAACCAATAACTTTGAAGAATAATGAATAAAGTGTCTGCTTTATATCAAAAGTGTTTAGTTTAAATCCTTGTGGAGCTGCACAAAATTACTTCGACTTTCTGTGATGGTAAATTAATTCAGAATCTGGCCTCAAATGTTTATTTACCAGCTTTATGTTCAACTAGATTCTTGTGAGTAAAAATATTAACATTTTTGAAAGAAATAAGGAAGAAAAAAAGGTTTTGTGTTTAAATGACCAACTCAAATGGCAGAGAGAATTTTTAAAAATATGCCTGTCTGTAATTTTACAACTGTTCCTTAGAATAGGGTAGCACAGTCAAGGTTTAAACATCTTTAACTGAATTTGCAGTTTGCCTGGCGCTTCCATCAAGAGACTATGTGACTTCCAAATCCCATTATACCCCTTAACTTTCCTTGCTATTCAGCTAACAGTTGTCTATTTGTAGGTATAGCACTTATTGATTAGGATCTGTTTGCTGGTTTCAGACCGAGAGACTGCTGCATAAGGGAGAGTGGGGATGTAAGACGGGGACGAGGCTGATCTTAACTTTTATTTTTGTTGTTGTTGTTTCTGACAGATTTACATGATCAAAACTTCTTTTTTTCAAAGTGAAAATAAATCACAGGATGAATATTGCCCTTACAGAGCAGTGCCAGCACTTCAGGGTCACACTGATTACAGATTCCTTACAAGTCTGCCCGGGGCGTCACTCGGATACCATGAACCTGGCAGGAGACCTGCACAACACCTTAATTCTCTAGAGGATGCCGGGCTTTTTGGGCTCCAGCTCGGACCAAGAGCACCACCACTACCTTGCTTTTGCTAACAACCCTCTCATCCAGGTTGTGGAACCAGAGCAGATTAAATATGCAGAGAAGAAACTGCTTAGACAGCAGCTCAATCAGCTTCAACCTCTCCTCTCCCACAGTCTCCATGTTGTGACTTTACAGCATCGTATCCAGACTAATGTAACACCATCTACGCAATGCCTGTTGAGAATTATAGTACCTATTCACATCGTGCAGTACTCACACACACATTTAACCAAGTCAAGATAAAATAATTATTGCTTTGTAAAAGTGTTGGTACTCTGAACTGTTTAAGTCAGTCAGAAAAGCATTAAGAAGTGATCTTTTGGCAATGTGTCATCCATGCTTCGCTTCACTTTGAAAGCATCTTTTGGCATCTATGCCTACTGGGACTCAGAAATCTTCTGTAAGATCATTTTACTACAAAAAAAGACTCACTTGGATACAAACATCCTGCCACTAAGCTGACAGCAGACTTTTCATCACTCATAATTCTCTCTATTCCTATTTCCAACTTCCTTAGAACTGAAAAATCAACTATTCAATATGTTGAGGAAGACAAAGCTTTATGTGAATATCTGGAGTCAGAGTCTTAGCTAGGTGCTTGCTTCCTGTTGAGGAGGGAGCTCCTTTAATTACCACATGCTGCTCTGGAGATCTGGTTTGCACAGGCTGCCCGTGTGCCCCTTTCCATGGACTGCAGCTTGGCAGGACCCTTGTCCACCACCTTCAGCCCCCAGCAGAAAGCCCAGCTCCTGGAGCACAGCCTTGGGCCAAGCACACGCGAAACATGGTCGCAGAGCTGCACAGGAGTTATTAGCTCTTGATGCAAACATGACTAACAGCTAATGCAAGTTGGCACCGTAAATTTGGCTGAGCAGAAAGTGCTCTGCCTGACACTTCTCTCCCATCATTTAATATTTTGTAGAATGGGGAGAAGGGTGGGGAATGGCTTGCATGTCGCCTTGGGAGCCTGAGCAGGGTATGACATTGCTTAAAACAAAATCCTGTCAAGGAGGCAGATACACCTCTATCTTTGCACAGGCACTTTGGAGACCGGAGAGAAACAAGAATAAAACATTATTAGTGAGCGTTTTTATCATTATCAAAAAATTTCTGAAATCTGTCCATTTATTTTGTTACCAAATTTGTAGCCACTTACAAGTCAATCATGTGGGTCTTTTTATTTTGTTTTCTCACACCACTTGACTCAATAAACAGCAGCAGACCTGGCACTTCACTGTTTATTGGGATAAAAAAACTGAGGTCGGGACCCAGCACACTTGTCTCTAGGAATCCAAAAGCATTTTTCCTTCCAAGTGACAGATGACAAGACCTTAGAAGGACTCAATAAAAGATTCTGGCTTTCAGGAGTGCAGATAGAAACCCTTGCAAGCCCCAAAGACGAGCAAGGAATTATTACAAACTTTTATCACTGTAACTGACACAAAAATCTGCCTAGGACTAGTGAAAAAACTTAAAGCATACAGGTACCATTAAAGAGCTAAAACGTGTACAGATGAAAAGTGCGGCATTCACATAGACAGCAAAAAAAAAAGAAAAGAAAAGAAAAGAAAAAAGAAAAGAAAAGAAAAGAAAAGAAAAGAAAAGAAAAGAAAAGAAAAGAAAAGAAAAGAAAAGAAAAGAAAAGAAAAGAAAAGAAAAGAAAAGAAAAGAAAGGGTGGGGGGAGAATCCACAGGCTAAACTAGTGCTGCCCCAGATTTCTATTATTATTTTATTTTATTTTATAATTTTAAAGGAATAGCAAAGACAAGGGATGGACATATATCAAGGGAAAAAGAAACAGTGAAGACTGGGTCCTAGTGGAAATTCTTTATGCCTTTTACACTCCCAGAAACTAAGAAGTCAGTGGCATGGCAGCTGTTTATAACTCATCTCTATAAGTGCGTTAGCTCCTTTTTGTTCTGCTCAAGTTGAGCAGGAAAAGAAGAGAGAAAATATTTGTGAAAACAATGCTGAAAAAAAGTCCAACAAATAGTTTATCATTTTTCTTTCCATTTTGTTGTTGTTGTTGAACACATTTTAGAGTGATGATATGATCGACGAAACAAATCTTTGCAATCACAGGATCTGGAGACATTTGAAAACAACATTTCAAAAGAAGCAATAGTAGTTTCTAGAAAAAAAGAAATATATATATCTGTGTATATGACCATCACCTGAACTGAACTCTTCAGAAATGTGCTTATCTTACTAAAAACTACACTTTCTCATTCTTTTATTCTAGAGAAAGATGGGAAAAACATTATATACCCTCAATGCAGACAATTTTAGTAATTTTATCAAATACTATACGAGTTTGCTTTAAGGACGCAGCTGAGCTATAAAGTCTGTAAACTGTTCATATAAAGCCTTCTAATTTCCTATAACTTTTGGTTGTGTACTTCGTCAGTGCAGACAATATGTCCTAGGATATATAGTATGTGTGTATATATTATCCAGAATGGCTGTAAACCATGCTTGGTTTTGAGGAGGAACGTTCCAGGTAAGCTGCATCACGGACAGTTCTTCCTGATGGTGCTTTTGCTTGTGCCCGTTTCTCTATTTGGAAGAAAGTGCTCACTCTTTCCACAAACTCCTTTCTCTGCCGAGAAGCTGAAATGCTGGAAAGACCCTTTTCCAACCATTAGAGACAACTAGCGCAAAGACAAGTAAAAATGGGAGGAGAGAAAAAAAGGTAAAAATATTCTTTGTTTTAAAAGCTCTAAATCATGAGGTAACAAAAAATGCAATCCTTAACCTTCATCCTACAGACTTTTACACCCATTAAAAATAATGACATACACATTACAAATAATAAAAGAGAATTCTTTGGTGATCTTTTCAGTTGAGGAAACAAAAATGGGCAAGACTTCATTCAATTTTGGTACTTGGTAATTTATTGGCAGAGTATGTAGGCAGATTGCAGATGTTCCACATACCCAACTTCTTAAGGCTTCTTTTTCTATGTCATATAAAGTCCTTTCAGAGATTGTTATCCTGTCAATACAGCAATCATTACAAACTAGATTCACTATATTTACTGTTTAAGATCTTCTATTATAAAGAATAAAGAAAAAATGTGTCTGCTTCTAACTCACTTACTATGGACCTTTTGAAAATACTGACACTGTACATTTACAGCCGCAATGATAATAGACACCTTACCGCTGTTACCATCAGGGAATTTTTCAGGCACAAAAATTCTGACATGACACGATAACTGTAATGCATGAAAAAGACCAAAATTGAAAAAAAAAAAAAAAGTTTTTTCATCTATGTCTGTCCTATTTGGGGAAAAAAAAAGAAACTCTTGTGTAACTAACCACTAAAATTGGTTAAGAAAAAAGGGAAGAGATTTATAGGAGTATGATTACTAACAGTATAGTTTGATGGCAGTTAACATAAAGTTCATTGAACTTCTTAAAGAATAAAGAAATATATATTTAATATATAAAAAGTTGTTTTCATAATCAGGTTATAGATCCTTCCAAAGACCAAAGAAAAAAAGACTAATCAATTTAAATAATAGCATTGTTCATCTAAATATCCATATACACCATATTGAAAAATGCTTCAGAGAAGAGTGCATATCACTTTATAAGCATTCATGAATAAAACATTCTGACAGACTTTCAAAGAATATGAACAGCAGCAGCTACAAGGACAGAAATTAAGGTAGGGAAAAGTGATCTGAAAATCCCATCAGCACCAACAACAGAATCTTAACTTAATTCAACTCTATATCTTCAACATTTATGTCATCCTTCCCATGTTTAAGTGATGCAAAAGAGTTTATATTTAGAAGAAAGGGGTGTTTGCTCTGTTTTGATTTGATTTCAACAAGAAAATACAAAATGGAATTCCTAGTTGACAGTATTGCTTAAAAAATTCCTTTTCATGAAGGACAGACATCAGCATTGGAGGCAAGCTGAACTTAATTTTCATTTTCCATGTTCATCACAATCTGTAGCAAATGCAGAGTAACTTATTTGTAGGTCGATTTGTGGTTATTCTGGCCTGTGCATTGTGTTGAAAGGTTAGGTATACAGTTTAGGAAAATGTAAGACCAAGTGCTGAATAAGACTTGAATACTACTGAACTCTCCTCCCACCTACAAAGAATGGATGACTATCTTCTATAAAACACTGAACATAGCCCAACATTACTTAACTCTAATATGATTATACAATCATCCTGTATCCCTGATTTTATTGTAGTTTTGTGTCCTTCTGAAGCCTTCTTTAGCTATATTCATTTAATAATATTTATTCAAGTAGTACATCATTATCACAAATTTCATTTTTTACCTTGATCAAAAATTATTTTTATTATTTGATTCATTGACTATGGACACATTTAAGGTTCTTAAGGTTTTCTGAAACTACATATTTCAACTACCAAGAACAGCAGAATCATTAGTAAGCATAAATAGCTGTATGCTGTACAGGCACAAGAACAAATGAATCTGATCTGAAAATCCATCAATGACACCTTCCCGTATCAGAAGTCCAAACCAGATTAACATCTTGCAGACCAAGAAAAAAAAAAAAGCTCACGAGAAACACACGTCTTTGTTGCACATCCTCAATATACAATGATCTCATTCAAAAGCCCTTACTTGCCATTTCACTGATGAGTGAAAGCGGCTGTTCCCTTCCAATTTATCTTTGCTTCCCTACCACCTTTCTGCTGAGGAAATTGTCTCATCTCTTCTTCATCACTCCCCTCTGTGCATTAAAAAAAAATCTCATTCTTCATTAATGAGGCAACCCAAACAAAAACGTTTCTCTAGGAGCAAGAAAGTTACTTATATAACCCAGAAAACCAAGTGGCGCCCTAGAACACAGTTAATTCATTACTCTGATAGATTTGTAGACTTTGTAGACACTATTTAACCTTTTTTTTTTTTTAAACACAAGATAACCTGCACTGCCAAATGCATTTACTAAAATGTTCAGAGGAATTTGAATGACTGGAGTTGTGGATCTTGCGAGCCCTAAAATTCCACAAAATTTTTAAAGCATCAAATGCCCTCATTAACTTTTGTGTCACATTCTTCTTCATCATACATTTTTGACAAAAAACAAATAGATTCAGGGAATTTTAATTTCCCCGAAGCCTGTGTAGTAAACAGACAATAAAATCACATAAGAACAAGGAAAATTAACTAATGAGAAGGAACACATTATACCACTTCCATTCCAAACATTTTCATATTTCTGATTTTCTCTCTTTTCTGCAAATTACTGTTATCTGTGTAAATAACTGAAGAGTATTTGAAAACTGATCATAAACGGAACCCTTTTTTCCCTAATTCAGTCCATCTACACCTTTCTCCACCCTTTCAGTTTTCAATTATCTCTATGACAAGAGAGATTATGGCGTGATTTTTTGCAGAGAGTAGCGGCTGTGTTCATGTCACAGACCAAAGGCTTAGGTGGGATCAGAAACAAACGTCCAGAATTTGACTACAGTCTTCCCGACCTATAACTGAAGTCATTACAGAAACTGCCTCCTGGAAATCTCAGAAAGAAAATCAATTGCTTAGATGCTTCTTATCTTCAAAACCTGCACTGGTTTTGATCAGAAAATTCTCATATATTCATAGAAAGAAATGTCTACTTATCCAAACTAAATCCCCAAGCCTAGCATTAATAATTTCACAAAAGATGATGGTTATTTGTAAAGATTTCTTTTCTCAAATATTTTGTCACAATATGGTTGCTTGATTTATAAAATATAAATATGCAAAACTGTACATCACACTTCACAATTCATCTCATGCCTAATGCATTTCAAGCCTGCTTCATCCAAGAAGAATCATAAGTGGTCTTCAACAAGATACAAATGTCTACTTTTGACAGCAGATCAAGAAGAAACAAAAATGAGTTAATGAAGCTTTCTATATTGTGCATGTTAGGAGACTAAAAATTGAAACTGTCATGAAACAATCTCATACCAACATATTTCTGTTCCCTTCATGACAGTAATTATTATAAATATTATTAACAATTTGTTAAATTTACTCAGTGGTTGCTTTTGGAAACCCCCGGAAAGTACTACAGCAATTTTAAAATGTGCTATTTTGTTATAATTACCTTGTTATTAAAATAAGGGTTTTTTTTCATAATATGTCATTTCTATATTTTAGATAAGAATCTTCTTGGACCATGAAATTTTACCTGTTCTTATTTTACCTAGGTGCAACAAACTCCATGGTTTTTATGTGGTTCATGCGCTTGTTCGAAAACGCTCCTGCCTTCTGAACAGTCTTCCTACGACTTCTAGACTATCCAGCCCCTCTTTATCTTTGTGCTGCCAACTGTCTAAAAATGATGTCTGCTTTAGTATTCATCTTACCCTTATGTTTGTAATATCCTACTGGTAAGCTATATCCAACATGCTTAAAAATCCCTTGAACTGAATCCAAGTTAAGGTAAAAACCAAGTAAAAGCATATTTGTCAACATAGTGCAGCGTTTTTATTTCTCCATCTCTATTATTTACGAATATGTGCAAAAGACAGGCTTAGTCTGTTCAGCTGAGGTTAAATCAGAAAGTTCTCCCTCTCTCTTTTCCTCACAATCAGACAAACCTGCTCTGCTCTCACAAGGAAGATGGCACTATGGCATTCATAATCTTTTCCTATATAACTCAGCACACTCTCAAAAAAAAAAAAAAAAAAAAACAACTTTTTTTGCAGCTTCTGTCAAGAGTCATCATTTGTTGGTGAAATGTAATATGCCTATAGCCACGACCCCCTCCCTCCTCTTGAAATATCCAGGAGGATTCAGTTTTCTCCTGTATTTTCTGCCTAAACAGGAAATGAGTAGACTGTGCTTCCTGAATAAAAAAAGTACTTCTCTGCTTTCTTGAACATATCTTATATACACATCTTATCTCTGGCACTTGACTAGCTAATTAACGTTTTTTTTTTTACTCAGTGACAGAAAAATTTCCTCCTCTCTCTTCCTTAGGTGCACCACAGATATATCCCATTGTGATATATAATCAATAAGCATTATCAATTCTGTAACTTTTCTCTTCTATATGAACAACAACAACAAGAAGATAGAAGAATTTCCACAGTATATAGATATGTAGCTAATTACTATTATTACATAAGATAAAACTTGATAGTATTTAGTCATTTCAGGTGACTGATCTTCAACATCTTTTTCTAAGCTACTGTCAACTTCTTTTCATGACTCAACCTAGCTTTTACCTGTATTATAATAAGTAGACATGAATCTTTCACCATCATTGTGTGCTGGAGATCACTGTCACTTCATTTCTTGTGTGAATTATGTGGATTATCAACTCCCACAGAAGCCTACTGCCAATTTTTCTTTCTTTACACAAGACCTTCAGTACTTTACTGCATGAAACCTCAGACTGAAGTGTCAAACTCATCTTGTCATTCCTATATTACTAAACGTAAGGGACCACAGTGATACAAGAGTGTGGGAGTGTTTTTTAGGAAGAAGAAGGTAGTGAATAAAACCCTATATTGTGAGCATTGTTTTTCTTGTCTGCCTTCTGCCAGCCTTTCAGAGGACTCAGATTTGTATAATGCATTCTTAGTGAACCAGGCGTGCCCAGCACAGAAGCTAAATTAAGCTCATACCGTCATAAAATGCAGCTAGCTTTGTGTTGTTGCTGTTGCTTTTAATTAGGAGTAGCTAGCTATGCTCTTCCCATTACCAACAGAAGTCTAACACGGCCTAACAAATGGACTCCATCTCATGTTGCTCAAGCTGCCCTAGTATGTGATTATTTCAGTTTTATTGGGAGCAGCCTGTTATCTTTGCTACTTTTGTATATGCTGGAGGACAGAGCCTGACGAATACACACCACCCTTCTTCCTAGCTGCTTGCTGGATTTCACACCTCAATTAGCCTCTGCTTGCTTGCATGGGACTAAGCACAATCTGTATCTTGTTTTTAATGGGATACCTTATATGACAATGATTCTTTGTTACTCTGAATGTCAGCAAAAATGTCTCCCCCAAGTTGTCAAGAGTGGTTTCTATCAATTTAACACAAAGCCACAATTCCTTTGGAAAGAAGGATTTGTTATAATCTTTAAGAAGTATTGTTGGGTTTTCTAACCACCAACTTAGGCTCTGTAATCTATAGCTCGCACTGTTGGTTTATGTAACAGGGCTTTCATGGTTTGTACAGTTTTCACGTACACCTGAGGTCAATATAAATCAACTATTGACCCTCTCTCCTAGATCTTTATCTAGTTTTATGAAAATATATATTTTTTACAGCAACACAGTCACCAGTCTGTTGTCTTAGCATACAAACCTAACTTGTGCTAGGCTCTACTGGCTTAAGTACATTCTGCAGCATCTCATCCTCAGCTGAAGCTAGACTGGACTGTGCTGAGGGACAGCCCTGTAATCAAGCCTCAGCCTTTGGCCATGAGCATCGAAAAAGTTGTGAAGAGTGAGCCACCAAAACTCTCTAGGTTTTATGAAATCTCATACTCTGAAAGATCTTTTCACTTTTGTCAAGCTAACGAACAGACAGGTTAATCAATTCCGGTATAAAGCAAGGAATATTATAAAAAGAAAACATGGGAAATAGAAGTGAAAGATAGAAAACTACTGAAAAACTGAACCTGGATTTTTTTTTATATATATATTTGCATTGTTTTTATTGCATAAACCCCGAGAGACAGGGCTTATTAAGCTAAGTCTATGAAGTGCGCCGCTTCATTTAGCCACAGCTACAACTTCCACAAGGTTCTTAAGCAGCTGCAACAATGCTATGTACCTCTGGTCTTCTGTGTTTTGGATCTTGGTTGTGCGGTGGAAACACAGATCAGATTACAGAGACTATGAAAATTATTTAAATATGTATTTTAAATCCAATTTTGAATATATATTTATATTAAAAAATCACAAAAATCAGCAGCTTCCTGGACTTTTTTTGCTTACTCAGCTATACTCACAGGAATCATCTCCTTTTCTGTTTTTATTTCTTGGAAAGAACTACTGATGTTCTTCAGTAGTTCTGATGTTCTTCTCTCAATACCTTGCTTTCATTGTACAATGCAATACTAACAGAAAATAACCAAATTATGCAACAGAGCATTTCAGTGACTGAGAAGGGCATCCATTACAGTCATTACAATTTCCTTCAACTCTCCTACACAAAGCTTCAAAAAAATTTACATTTGACTCTTGAATTATATCCTGTTTCCATCAACCTGGTTGCCTTCTGGAGCAAAGCATATATATATTTAATAACATATAAGATTATCTGAATACATGTATATCAAAATATTTATTTATATTTGTGTAATACAAAAAAAAAGAGTTTAATAATAAAAATAAATTAAGCACCTAACATATGCAGCATAATGGTGAGTTTCACTCACTTGAGACCTGGAGTTTCAAGAAAAGGAAAAAGAAAATATACTGATGGGGTTGAATAACTGACAGCACTGGCTTTTATCAGGCTTCACTTCAGCTCATGTCATCACTACTGCTCTCTCTGGTGGATATACAGTTCACTCATAAGAACTATAGAAAACTGTCTCACCAGTCTTAAAATCTAAAGTCAACTGTCATTCATTCTTCCCAGAGCCATGGATCTCTGGATTTTACCTGACATATTTCTCTATTGCAATTGTCATTATTGATAAGAAAAGTGCTGATAACTAGTGAAGCTCGTTCATCAGAGAAGCTAGTCTGGTGGAGCATCCACTCTGCATTGGTAAATTATAAAAGAATCTCCTGAGAAAGAACTAGATTTTATTAATACAAAGAAAATGACTCACAAAATACTTCAGCCAGCACTAACCAATGGAGCAAAGTGTGAACCAGTATTAAAAAAAACACATTTATCACCTTAGCATCAATAAAAATTAGTTTAAACGCATGAGACCTCCTACATACCTTCAAATCACACATAATAATATTCTCTTATTTTTCTCTATATGCTTTTCCCTGAAAAAAAATGGTGCAAAAACACCTTGACAGTGATTTTTTTCTGCTACAACAGATGTGCTTTGCACACTGTTCTGTTGAGCAGTTCTCTATCCATTCTTTAATTATAGTATCGGTTTCATAACTATAGTTACCTTTTATTGTATTTGTATGGTATGTTAACTTTTATGATGAATAATGTTGAATACATTGGAGCAGTCCAGCACTATTGTCTAGGGCTAGTTAATTATCAGCGCTGATCTTAGAAAAGCTTCAGTCAATAGAATACCTTTTTTTCTGTAACAGGATGTAGAATTCAAAATTTACCATTCCGGTCAATGAGCTTTGTTGGTTTAATAGACTTCTTTAAGTTTGTGAATCTTTTTCTAATGCTTTTTCTACAGAAGCAGGTCAAAACCTTGTCTCAAACTGCTAAAATTTAAACAAACACACACGCACAACCTCCCCCCGCCCTTTTCTAGGGATTAGGTTTGTAGCGTTGTGTTATACAACCATTTGGCTGCATGAATGTTGGAACAGTCTGACTCGAAATCCTCATGGAGTATTCAGAGTTGAAAATAGAGCCATAAGTCATTCAAAATTTAATTTCCCCTACATTTCCAGTGAAACCTCAGCTTTGATCTATGACATCTCTGCCACAACAAACTGGCCATTCTTTATGTAACCCTGCTTCAGACACATGCTTCCATCAGTGAAAAATAAGGTATGAGGCATATTTGGATCATTGGTACAGGACTCCAATAATGAATTAATAAACTGAAAGTGACAGAGAATGCTTTGAGAAATAGAAATGTGATGAACGGACATAAATCAATGTGCTGAGCCTCTGATTCAGCCAAGGGCTTATGGCCCGGCCTAACTCCAAGCACAGACGCAGCCTCGAGTGCGTGTGTCTGCCACACTGGCACAGCAGGGTGTACAAGGGAACATGGCCCTACTCCAGAAGTTTCCAAGCTTTCCAGAGCTTTGCGGCCCATTAGGGACAAGCCAGATCCGTTTAGCAGAGGCAGCAGCAGAAGTTATTCAGGGCACGGCTGACCCTGGGGACGTGGTTGGTGGTGAGAAACAGTCTTCTGACACGTCTAACCCCTCAGTGACCGGCCACGGAGCATCCTGTGGAGCAGAACTGCCACCATATCTCACCACTACTTCCTTCTTAAATCTCACCAAAACAACACATTTTTGACATGCCCATAATGCACTGGTGTGCTGGTAAGTCCATCAAAAGCTTAGCTATTGATGGATACTCAGCTCATGCCCTCCCATCTATTCAATTCTAGAAAGACCATGATCTGTCTTTGCCCTCAAGACACTATAAAACAAAACAAAAGAGAAAAGAACTATCATATTACCAAAAATAATATATGAACATGCAATAATATATAAACATGCAAATAAATAAATAAATGAAAAGGACTGAACCCTAAGTTTCTGCTGCCTTGACACAAGTCTGCTCCTGGAACAGGACTCCAATTCAAAAACTGTAACTCAGCTTATCAAACCTGCCACTTAGTCCAGGCAAATTTTTTCCATTCCCCTGAGATAAGACCTGTAGCAAGACTTTCAGGACATTTTATGTTCTAGTTCTAGACTAGGCTTCCATCATTCCCAAGATAGTGTTATTTTAGAATAAAGCAGCCTGGCTGATCTCTCTGTTCAAATGTTTGGTCTGCATCTCCTTCTGATATATGTAAGACCATAACTCCCCATATTGCTGAGAGACTCCCAACTTCTCATACAGCAAAACAACTGAGCTTAGTCCATAAGGAATCATTAAAAAAAAAATCCTTCACTTGCTATAGTACTACAAATAGGTGACAAAATCTATCAAACTAAAACAATACAAAAAAAAAAAAAAACCAAGAATCTACAGTAGACTTCCCCCCCTCCCCTTGTTAAGAAGTAAAAGCATTTATCTTACTTCCAACCCCTTCCTGGAAGTAGGAAAAGCACTGAAAAAAAATCACTTTCAAGTAGAAATAATCAGATGTTGGCATTAACTGCTACATTTTTCTGAACACTCATTTATAGGAGGTGAAATCTGTGAAAGAATGCAGCTATTTGATCCATACAGTAAATTACAAACCTAGTTTCAAGTTAAAAGAAATCACCCACAATATTATTGTGGAGAGTCTGTATTATCTCCTAAAATCCACATTCACTATGTCCTATTATAGCACTGAACATTTCTCCAAGGAGCTCCTATTTCCTTTCAAGCTTAATATGAATATTCTGGTACACAGAAGTTACCTTATCCACATTTTTCAAAAGGGATACCTAAGAATACAGACATTAAATACCTTATTTAAAAATACTAAGTATCTAAATATGGGCAGTTAAAATTATTTGAGAAAAATGGGCATTAAAAATGGTTTATCGTACCTCACAATTAACTCATTTCTAGTTCGAGGAAATTCAGAAAGATAGCTTAGCTCCTGGACTGTGTCAATCACAAACTGAATTAACCTGTTCAGAGCTAAATGAGAGAATTATTATTATTATTATTATTATAAAGAGCTAAACCAAAAATGTTGAAAAAGAAAAAAAAATCATTTAAAACTCATCTTATTGCCATTTATGTAAGTCATGGGAAATTCAGTTGCTAATGAATACTTTTAGCCTTAACTCCAGTTGTGAAAGAATTTCCTTCTCCTAGGACTAATTCAGAGAAAAAGCAGACTCACACGTGTAAGACAAATGACCAGTTCAAAAATATTATAAGCAAAGAGAAACAGAGTATCTAGGAATAGATATTTTGAACTGTGTATTGGAAATCTGAAGCTTATCAGCTTCTATATGAACCTAAGGGATTCAAGGATCTGATTGTTGAACAGTAATTTAAGCATTAGTGTAAGATTAAGAAACAATTTGCATTGAGTATACAGTGTATACTTTGGAAAATATGCAAAACCCTTTCTCTTGGCTTTCTAAGGGCTTACTCTCATTTAAAAACCTATACTTAAGCCTGTCACAGGTCTTCATATTGCTCTACATGTCCATCTTCTGTTTAATGCAGCCAGCTTTAAATGTTTCATTCTTGAATTTTTTCATATTTATCAAAGATATATCAGCTTGAATAGTGAATATCAGTGATTCTACTCAGTTGCAGCATCCTTTCCAATTATGCTTCTCCTCTATCCACCTTTACGCTACTTCAAAAATAAATTACCATGGACTCATAAGAATGACTAGAGAATATTCTGTAACTCATCTTGTTAGCAGCATGTTCTTCGTGTACCAGCACAAACACTTAGATGAGCCAGCATTGAACAACAATACAGCTCTCATGTTCTATCTCAAGAAAATCAATTTGCAATCTCCCACATGAACCTCTCTTGCTCTGTTTTTGTTTGTCCTTGTTTTCTCCTTATTAGAAGAGAATTGCAAAAGTACATTTTTGTCACTGATTTATTGTGGTCAATTAATGAAGCATGCATATTTGTTTTGTTTGTTTTCAGAGATAAGACTAAGGGATGTAGTTTAAATAAATTATTTGAGTAATTGGATATGAATTGTATCTCTCCAGATTTTACAGTTTTGCCTGACTTACATTTCTGGAAGATGACAAGTTTCTACACTATATGGACAATTGTTTGAGAACAGAATTATAATATGAGAAATAGGTTCAGGATAAAAGGAAAATACAAAATGATATCCTCCAAATACACAGAGATTGCTTTTTCATTAAGACAGCTGGAAAAGGCCTTATCCACATCTTTGCAATGTAACTTAGCTTTCATTCCCTTCTGCCCTTCTGCCAGAAGGTCCTGCCAGACCATAAGCATCTCCACCATAGCTTCACTCTGAGCATACATGGAGCTTGCCCAGGCAGCCTTCAGGAAAACATTAGTGCAGAATTGGAGCCGGCTGAAATGAGATGCCCCATGGCAGGACGGGTCATTGCCCATACCCAAGTGTTCTCATGTGCAGAGCATCCCCCATTCAGAAAGCAAATGGAAGTACCTCATGTGTCTTCTTTATCATAAATAATTTCTCTTGCTTTTGCTTCTTATGCCCTAATTACTTTGGCAATCTCCTTCCCCTGCCCCAAAGCCAGTGCCTGGCTGATCTCATACAACAAAACTGTCACTCCTCTATATCTGTGTCATTCTAATCCATGCTAAACTTGAATGGCCTTAAAGACCTATGCTCCAGCTGCAAAACCCTTGAGCAGCCCAGACACATTTGCAGCAAATATACACTACAAAAACTTCAACTCTAATCAGTAGTTTTTTCCTAACTAAAGGTAAACTCCTCAAAATGGTATTTATATATCATCATCCAAAGCACTGAACCCTCTGAAGAACCACATTTCTTTTATGTTTGTATATATTGATCTTCCTCTAATACACTATAAGAATTAAATGGTGAAAACTTTTATTTATTTTTGTTAAAAATTTTCTATTCTATGTTCAAAAAAAAAATCCCCAAATACAAAGTAATTTCTGTGCAGGACTTTTTCTTCCTCAGTATTTATTATTGTATATCATTTCCACAGTGTGAGACCATGCTAACTTCCATAACACTACTACATGGTTTGATTAAAACAAACAAACAAACAACATCTCCTTATGGTAGAGATCGGTCCTGATAAAACTTTGATAGGAAAAAAAAAGTTTTTTCCTATTGTAATCCTTTTTTTGTACAAGCTTTCCCTTTTTCTATCTTTGCTGTGTCAGAAGAGACTCCAAATTTCTGTAGTACAGTAACTGATATTCATTTTTGTCGCATGCGCCATTGAGGCAATTATATTATGTATAAATATTATAATATTTATACATATAAATATTAATATAAATTAACAAAAATATTAATAAATGTATAAAAATACTACATATTTCAAAACCATCATCTTCACCTTTTCTTGAATAAAGGTGTTAACTTTAGGGGGGATTAAGTGATTAAGATTGACAGTGAAGTGTTTGAGTGACTACAACAGGCTCTACAAACAGGACTCCATTTTAAGGGTTCAAACACATTTAGTCCTTTTCTAGACTAATGCAAGACAGTCCTTAACCCCAGTCCTAACGAGGATGTCAACGTCCCTAACCTTTTCAAAACTGTCCATATGACTAGTGATGCTGTGTATCTTTTTTAAGTTACAAGCTGGACTAAGCTAAAGAAAGCAGGGAAATGAAGACAAATCACTTCACCGCACATCTTTCTAATCAGAAACATGAAAGACTGCACTCATTCACTCACGATTCAGACTACATTGCCCGAATATAGTAATTTTGAAGGGCTAAAACCTACCTGAAGGCCCCGCTTAAGTAAGAACGAACTTCATCACTGGATGATTCTACAGCAACCATCCTTCAAGAATCAGCCAGGTACCGATAACTGTTATGGAGCTGCCTACTCAAAAGCTCAGAACCATACCTGCACTGATCTTAATGGTTTAGGATTGATCTCTAGACATCCCTTCCAACCTTAACCATTCTGTGATTCTGTGTGATTCTGTGACTTCAGATAAATCAGATGATGATAGGTCAGATTGGTTTAACTATGGGGAAAGTAAAAGAAATCGACCTAGGATGGTGTGGTCGATTGAGCTATTGGTAGCATAGGCCAACCAGCTAAATTAGAACAATAAATGCTGAAAACAATAGCTCTTCATTGAGAGCACTGCATCCTGTTTAATATAATGTTTTAAGTTTTATTCCACTGTGTGGTATGGTTCTGTCCCTGTGCCTACTTCAACGATGGTAACTTATCCAAAACACTCAGGACCATAAGAGCCCAGGATATCGCGGATTTGCTTCCCCTTAGGCTCCCAGGCTTAGGAGCCCATGAGCATACACAGAGATGCTCTCCCTGAGGAGCGTAGGTGTGAAACAGGGAGGCACAGAGTCATTTTTGCAGCCCTCCACCAAGGAAAGTCTGGTCCAGAGCAGATCCTGCTTCATCTAAAGGTTTCCGCTGTAGCTAGCGCAGCTGTCTAGGTACCAGGGCTGCCGTGCTGCAGATTCATGTCTTTCAGTACTCACAAGAATCTGTCACTTCTTCCTGGAACATGACTTCACATTCAGCAAGTTGTCCACAAACACTTGAGACCTCAGATCATAGTTAAGACAAGAGAAACACACTCATTTACATTAGTCTCAATGGTGGGTTATTCTTTCTAAAACATGCAGAGCTTTCCCCCAGAATTACACTGGAAGGGTTACTGGTTGCAACTGTTTGAAAGAGCAACCCAGGCCAGCACCTCCCAGGGCTCTTTTTTGAAATAACAAACCTGATATTTGGAGAAAGAACTTTCTTGAGGCACCAGCACTTGCACTGTGCACTTCCTTCCCTATCCCACTGAAGCTCAGGCTGCTAGAAATGCTAATTAAGCCCCTACTGTCTGGTAACATATGCACGGCACAATTTTTATAGTATTATACAAATATTTAAAATGTTTTGACAGACTGTGTTCCGAGAACACTTAGCAGAATATCAAATGACTAAATCACAGGAGTTCTTTTGATGACATTACAGCTGATACGCTGTAGCAGAGGCATATGCTTAAATACAGTAAATGGATATTTATAGTTTGTAAAATTAAGATGATGACATTAAGAGATTCAATATAAACAAATGTTTCATTGTTCTGGAAGGTTGAAACTTAGTAACAAACTTGCTTTTGGTGCCTTCATTATTTCTGTCTAAAACACAGAAAAATAAATCTGAATTTGTTAGTGGATACTGTAAAAAGCCAACTGCAAGTAAAAAGTACTACCTGCCTCCCAGCTTACTAGAAGTAGGATATATTGCTTTATCTGTTTACCACAGTAAGGTACGATAAAAGTTACATTATTGGCCTTTCCATCCTTTGATTTTTCTCTAAATTGATGAAACACTTAACACCCCATGTTTTATTGCTATTGTACAAAATAAACCAAACTGAAACTGAACAGTCAGCCTTAGAAGCCTGTTCTCCTATCCATGTATGCACATACCCTCTATTAGCATTTATGAGAATTATCCATGCATATGGATGAGAGATCAGACCCCTTAATTTGTTTAGATGAGACCAATTTTAATCAGTGTGAGCTAATGCATAATTCCATAGCATGCTCATGTGGTTGGTGAGTCAACGTGTTTGAGGTTTTCATTTTATATTCTAGGAGCTCCTGAGTAGACAAAGAATTTTGAAACAGAAGAACGTCAGAACATTAGCCAGGAATATTATGCTCAGAGTACCTGTCCCCTGATGAGAGGAAGAGGAGCTACTGGGATGCTGAATGACCTTGCAAAGCAAACCAGGACGGAGAGCGAGTGTTGAATGCCAAAAGCCTGTTTTCATATTGAACCTCTGCTGTCATTAAAAAGAAAAAAGAAAAAGAAAAAATCCTACAGCCCTCCCTGGGTTCTGGTGTAATAAAAACATTGCTCTTCTCTGTTAAACACAGGTCAATAAACCTACATTTCTAAAGAAGCTTCAAAGTTTGCATTACCTCCTAACCTCACAGCAACCTTACACTAGGCACAGTAAATATGTTAAAAATCACCACGAAAAACGATTTAAATGCATTACACAAATAACAGCAAAATGTACTGTCATACTAGGTAAGATCAAAGACCTACTCAAGGATACCCTGACCTCAATCTGAAAATGAATTTTTGTTTCAAAAACAAAATCTCACTTTCATGCCAGATACACTTACATTTCACTATTTTGTTTTTAATTGGTAATCATTTTTTCCTAATTCACACCTATCATACCCCTTTCACAAAGATCAGACTTGTTTCAGATGGATACCTATGAAGACATTTCCTGCTTACACAGAAAAAAAGAACATACAGACAGACAAAAAAGTGTGTTGTGGATTTTTCTTTCTTTTTATGAGAAATTATTCAAGAAACATCTTGATGGAGGACGCATGTCTATGGCTAATGGACAGGAATTTACACCTGTAAAAACGTATCCATTAAAGAAACCAGTAGGATGGACCCATTTTGAAAATGATGATCCACAGGCTTGATAAGGCCCCTCTCTTCCACGCTCCCTTCTAGGCCTTGTATTATTAGATGTTCAAACCATCTCTTTGCGAAATGTCACTTTTAGTTTTCAAAATACCTTCCAGTTATTCTCTTGTGCTTTCTGAAGTTCTGCATGAAGCCATGAGTAATTTGAACAGATCATCTTAAATAAAGGTCAATGCAACCTTTTACCACACCCCACAATTAGATAGCACAAACCAAAATACACAATTTAAAAAGGCATCCCTTTTAAAGAGTTTAAAAGTTTAAAAAAAAAAAAAGTTTAAAGAGTTCTAAAAATACCCTGTGTTACAGTTTATCCTATTAGGTGTCACACAGCACAAAGAGCTTTTGCTACTAAATTCTGTACAAGGACCAGCAGGATCTAACCATAACTGACACAGTTACACAATGCGTCAGTGTTGAAATGTGGTATTTTTAGCTCATCAAGTGATGGGAAAGTGAACCATCCGCCTAGCAAGGTGGATTCTACCATTCTCCTATGTTGTATCACTCACAACATCTCTCAGTGGAAAAGTGAAGACAGGGAAAGAGAGCTAAGTGCCTCCTTGTAAACATAAACAATGCTTTGTATATATAATATGCCACATACTCAGAAGTAACTTAACATGCAGGCTTAGAAGAATTCATGAAGGGAGTCATGAGCATGTGGCCAAAGGTATATGATAAATACAGTTTATCACATGGATTTCTCAGGAGAATGCATTTTCTTTCTACATATATCTTCTTTTTTAAAATGTACTTTTCAGCCAATATTATAATCAGCAAAGTGATATGGAGAAATATAATATTCAGGGTTTTTTTTTTCACTCTGTGAAAGGTTATCTTTTAGGGAAGTCAGCACATTGCACTACAGAGCCCTTTATGTGAAAATATTTAATGTAAAGTCAACACTGAGATTAATATTTAAACTGAAATAAAAGTAATAAGAATAATAAAAATCCTCTGAGCTATTTGTTTGGAATAACCTGTTTAAAAATATTGCAGGTTGCATGCAGAGACGAGAACAATTGGACAGCAGAGTTAAGCATTTCCATCACAGATGATACTTAGTATATTATTAGCATATTACGCATTAGCATATTATTGATGTTTTCCATAATATACAAAAGCATTACAGTAAAATACTGTTTTAAGAGCTTTACATGTGAATCATATTCTACTCCTACATACATTAATGTAATATTTTTCAAGATAAGAACTTTTACACATGGTTTTGAAGAACAAACAAGTTGGGCCCTGAACTTAAGAAAAAGATACTACCGCTTGTCTTAATGGGAGATGAAGGACTCAAACAGTCAGATATTTAGAAACTGATCTCCGTTGGATATCACATTATGTATTTAGGAATGGGTTAAACTCTCTCTCTGATAATCTGAACATCAAGTCCACGTATAAATAGGTATCGTCTCCAGGTATCAAAGTAATTTCTAGCATTGTTTTCTTCACTTCTCAAGGCCAATCTGTGCTTTTGTGCACATCTGTCTATCTCTGCTCAACACTCCACCAACCTTTCCAAGCCTGGAAACTTTCCAAGCTTTCCAAACTATCTATGATACAACAATATCGCTTTTTTCAGCTCTCTCTTCAAACTGTTCCCTTGCCTATAGTATTTCTGGACTCAATGAGAAGAATCTATCCATATCTGACCATTTAAAGTACAGCTTATCGAGACTAAACTTCTTGAAAACAAAAGCTCACTGGCAGAAACAACTCCTTAATTAAATAACCTAACTTAAACATCCTTCGAATACCTCCATAATTCACAGGGCTGGACCCTATCATCCTTCTAGCTAAATTATTGTCAGATTCAGAGCTTCTGAAAGGTTAAAAAAAATCTAGTTTGAAGGAAAAAAGGTGGAGAAAAACAACCAAAAGAATTTATGATATTAACCCATCATGTTTGCTGTCCCAGACCTGCAGAAAAGCAGAAAATGAGACAGAAAGAACTGTTTTTGGTTCAAGTGTGCTCCTATATACTACACAAACTGCCATCACAGGGAGCTACTGGTAACAAACCCTTTCCCAACATTAGGTATTAGCTCTAGAATAAATTTGAAAGATTGTGCCCTGCAGTTTGAGTGGAATCCAATAATAACTCCTACAAAAACAAACAAACAAACAAACAAGCAAAAAAAAAAACCACAAAAAAAATTGACAAAAATACATGTGGGTAATCATCTGTGGAATTTTACTTACAGCTCAGTTTCCATCTGTTTTACTTGCACAGGTCTAAGTTATTGAGGTCTGGGACCATTCTTTTTAGTTCTACATTTAGCTGTAATTGCATAAAGCTTATTAAAATAAAAAATGTTGTACTGTTATTTCATGAAAATAAAAGAATGAAAAAAGTACACCCCCCGCCAAAAAAAAATATTTTGGTTACAGAGTATTTATGCATGTGATCATGTTCTTACATTCTTAGTAGCTTAGTAGCTTTTGATCTTGTGAATTACTCTTTTACAAAAAATACCAGGGCAATTAACAAAGCTCTCCAATAGCTGGAAGTCACTGGGCAGATGCTATTTATTGAGCAGAAAGCAAACAGCACCAAAAAAAATCATAACAATTTCAGCCTCTCCACAGACAATTCACAATCAGGGTAAAGCCAATGATTATATTCTTGTAAACTGTGTGAAGAGGATTACTCCGTTCCCATCAACATATGTAAACGTCTTAATCAGGAGGCTTAAGTAGTTTAACTAAAATATTCTCAGACATGCAGAGAATGAGCTGAGAAGTTCATACATCTGAGGCCAACGAGCTATTGGTCCCCACAACTTTCTATCACTGAAAAAATCTGCATTTTTATACTAGCGTAAAGTTAAAGATGTCGCCTTCAGGAAACTGCAAGCACCTCTCCAATATCAACATATCAATAAAGTTGAAACAAGGTGGTGGGGGGCTGAGAGAGACTTTAAGGTCATAGAACCACTATCACGTGTCACAGGACCACTACAGCAAATATCAGGGCCAATGCAGAAAACCTCCATTAGCCAAAAGAAGTTAAAACCTTCCTAGTTTCCTAATCCTCTAATTTATTAGTCTCTCTCTCTCCAAAAACATATTGTAGTGTAGCTAATTTCCTCCCACGAAATGATAAAAATACACATTCATGTGCCCAGTGTACAGTGAAAAGCCGCAACTGCTCTCACAGGCGCATACGGATCTTTGCAGTGGCCTTCAGTAA
Organism: Tinamus guttatus; assembly: GCF_059628265.1. Lineage (NCBI taxonomy): Eukaryota > Metazoa > Chordata > Aves > Tinamiformes > Tinamidae > Tinamus > Tinamus guttatus. The sequence goes on along the minus strand of NW_028288756.1, from coordinate 4,196,022 downwards.
ACTTTTGGTCCTAACTCTTGGCCAAAATTGTACCTTGCTGTTCAGCATATTGTTCTTTTTTTCTGTCTGTTCATAGAAAATAACCTAAAATATCAGAGACCATAGAGTCTTTCCATTTGACAACTCGGGTTATTTTTGTCTTTTTGTTTTTCAGCATAAATGTTCTCTTTACGGGGGCAGTTTCAATCCCAGATAGTGAGCTGGAAACTTTCCAGTTCTATATCCTACTGTGGCATCTTACTAGCAAATGTGTGGATTTAAATTAAGCATGTCAGTAGTCCTACTGTACTCATTACAGTAGTCATATGCTTGAATACATATTTGAAAACTGTTTTTAATTCAAAATTTTATTTGAATCTTATACCCTTCTACATTTATTCAACTGTCAATTATCCAAATTTCTCACAGTAACAGCATGAGTATTAATTTATGAACAATTACTAATTATGATATCTGCAAAAATGTATTTAAAATAAAAAAAAATAAAGAAAATTTCAAGAAAAAAATCATTCACTTTAAATACCATTGGCTCTTCTGAATCACCTTTGCAATTCAAGCAATTAACATACATACACATGCATAAAGCTCTGTCAACGACGGTTGAAAAAATTCAGAATCTTCCATTACAAGATAATAAAGCTTGAAGACAAACTGTGACTTAATTGCTACCAATAACTATTATACCTCTGATAGAAATTGCTGTTTACCAGGTAACTGTCTTCCGTGGTTCTTGATTTAGTGCACGTGAATGTGTAGTTCTTCCAAGGTTAAGTGATTTGCAGTGGCTTCAGCTCTTCTTGCTTAGCAGATGCATGGATAGCACCAGCATTGTCCTACCTATTATCACCTATTTTGACCAGATTTTTGCAAAACTCTCTTAAGGAATTTCATATCTATTGAAAATATCTGCTGGAACAAGCTTGGCGATTTATCTTCTATACCTTCCGCCATGTTAAAGTTTAATTTTTTAAAAAGTTTGAAATGCAAATCAAATGCAAAAATGAAACTCACAGGAAATAGCCCAAGTAAACTGAAGTCAAAAGAGTTTTTGTTTTGCTTGTTTGTTTTTCAAGAATGCTTTCAGTCAATATTCTGTGTACTATCTGCCTGATGATATTTTGCTCCCTGACATAATTCCTTGGTTGGACACAATACCCTTAGACAGCTGTAGTTTTAAAACTCTTTGAGTTGACAGTCAATAGATTGTCTATAGGAACTTTAGATAATCAGAAGAGCACAAAACTAATTATGTTACAAAACAGCCGCATTCTTTATTTCTATTTCTCTTTTCCAAGACCAAAAATTCTGAACCTCTGCATTATGCACTACTGTGTTCACGTGGGCAGCTGATTAAAGAAGTTGACTTAGCATAAAACATAACTAGTGAAAAGGAGAAAAATAATGAATTTTTTGCTTTGTTTGCTTTCATTTTTCCTCCCTAGGATTTTTCTTAGTCTATCCTTCTAAGTCTGAACTGTCACCACTTTAACAGCATTCTGAATTTTGGTTAATGTCTGTACAGCACTTTGCAAATGCAAGTGTGACATAAGTAGTAAATATTGGCATCAGAATAAGAGATTCAGATTTCCTATGAAAATATTATCATAGCACCGTTAAAACAGAGTTAGCAAGTGTACACAAAGACCATCTAAAGCTCCATTGCTGATGTCTGAGACGAGTGGCTATTGAAATAGCTGCTCATACATTCTTTTACTTTCTGTTCTTTAAAGACTGGTAACCCAAGGTACCAACTACCTTTAACTTGAATTTTCTAAAATAAAATGCACTACACTAAGAAATTTCTTTCATATTAGCTTAATGCTAAAAACTCCTGCTAATGGCACCACAATCAGCATATTACCTCATTTGCCCCATTTTTTCTTGTCATCCATAAACTTCTTACAGAATTCTGCTCTTTTGTTAAATCTGCAAGGCAGTTTGAGCAGTGTATGTGGAAATGACACATCTAGTAATTTTATTAAGAATTTGTCTCATCTCTTTTTGTCTTTCTCAGTCTAGTCAACAAGAAAGAATGTCACTATTGACATGAGTGATGAGGATGAAAGATTTCTGTTACAGCAAAAGGAGAGAATTTTCCATAATTAAAATAATAGTCTAAAATCAAAAATAACATAGATTTAATATAGAATATAGATTTATATAAAATGGTGAATATAGATTTATAACTTCCATTACATTAATTTAACTATCTATTCTTATGCCTGCTTTAAGTCATAAGAATTTCATGCAGAATTAGTGGATGAATACTGTTAGATTATTTGTCAGTTTTATTTAGACGGAATTTATTTATTTTTCATTATTAAAATGAGCTATGAATCGTAATGATTATCTCCTCCTTCAATTATTTACTTTATTCACTCTGTGTTGCTGAAGTGGTTAATAACTGAAACTGGCTTTAGTTCTTCAGACTTGCTGCATTAGCTGTTTGAGAGCCTGAGTGAGAACTGCCTTAGGGCTTAATCCATCTCACAGTGAAGTCAATAAGAAAGCTCTGATTCACATCACGGGGACGTGAATTAGTCCTAAATTCACAGAAGAAAATCCAGCTGGTAGTGCAGTTCTCATGTTTGGTTTACAATTCAAGCAGGATTCTTATGAGTATTGGGAAAGGTAGAGCTAGGAAGAGGCATTCTCTGTAATTTTTTCTGGAGTTAAGGTTATTTTAAGAAAGTAGGAGAAGAAGCAGGGAAAACTGAAGAGATACTACGAGTAATGAGCACTGTTATTAATAACAACAGAGAGAAAATAAAGGATGGCTACTAATGAGAAGCATTATCTATATGCAATGCCTCATTTCTAGTATCCATAAATTATTTCTTTAAATTATTTACAAAAATGAATGTTTACAAAAAGCATGGGATAAATATATTTCTGTCCAGAACATTATTTTAATAATAAGACTCCTTGAAAGAAGAGAAAGGTTCCCCGGAATAACAGCTTCACAGAACGACGTTATGAATGAAAAGCAGTTCACAGAATGAACACCAAGTTATTAAATTTACTGCAGACATGGTCCTGTAGTACAGGGAAGGAGAGCCTTGACTTCACTTATATAAAGTTTTGGTATAGAAAAAGCCATCAACAAAATTCATATGTTGTTCAGAATAGCTGCTATCCTCCACTTTTGTACAGAGTAGTTCCTGCTTCCTCATGTGTACTGGAAGCATAGTGAATCTCAAAGAGCATAAGCACTGTAATTTTCTTGCTCTGCAAGACTGAAGCGGTGCCATCTCGTGTCTGATTTGCTCTTGTCCATGAGGACCGGTGGAAAAAAAATGCAACTTTCCAAGGCAAAACTTGACCAAGAACTTCTGCTGGGATTGGCGCTCAGCAGGACTCTTCTGTACTGTCTTCATCACAGACCACTGCGCAAACCACTGCTTGAGCCTTGCTCTTAAGTTTTCTGTCCTCCTTCTATTTCTATATTTTAATACAGGTTCCATAAGAATTACATCACTACTGAACCCTAGTGCACAACACTGTGAAAAGAGTTTCTTCTTAGTGATCACATACTTCAGAAGTTCAAGTTAATTGACATAAAAGAGTCTACACTGATTATCACAGTAGTACTGTGCTCTATCATGTTTAGCACCCTTTTGGGATTACCCTGCAAACTAGCATTTTATGTTAAAAGCCGCATACTGTCTTTAGCACTCTATGCTTTCTGCAGCAGTGAGCTGATGACTCAAGGTCATTAATAGAAAAATTTATCTGCAGAGCGATACAAGATGACAAATCGTTGTCATAGACAGGGAGCACACACAGCACTCCGGTAAAAACAAGGAAGGCCTGCATTAGTTTCAAGCACCCATAGTTATAATTAGTTTCCTTATGGTTACGTTTACTTCAAAGGAGTGATCATGACATCGATGAATACATTACTGTGTGTGATATGGCCCAGATACACTTCCAGGACAGTTCCTCCTATTTTTCAAAGACTTGAGTCCATCTTCTTTTCTCTTTGAAAAACAGAATATCAGATCTTGATCCAGTACCACTAAAATCAATCGGACAGATCTTCAACCAGATCAAGACCTGATATTCAGTTTTCCAGTAAAATATAAAACCGAATAGTTGTTTTAAAGTCAGCAGAGATGACAAAATTTAACTAAGGAACTGGCCCAGCAAATGTGTCATTAACCTTGGCATGAATTTCACATAGCTTTTAGAGATGAGATATGAAAAATGACATACCTAGATAACTAGGCATATGACCTTTTATAATTTATTTTATTTACATGATAATAGCTATTTCAACCGAAATAGAAAAAAATGCAACTGTGACCCTCTCATACAAATCCTGTCAGCTTCCAATCCCAAGGAAGCTAATAGCATTTTGGAATAACCTCACTGAAGTCATTTGACTTCCAGTGATATGTCTGAGACACGGCATTGAATAGTATGAGTCTGCATGTTGTTTCAAGGTGCACTTCCAAAATGCAAGTGCTAATGTCACCTAGGTGGTCCTCAGCAAGAAGGTCTCAGAAGAACTGACAACTTGAATGTGCATAGTAAAATGATGAGAGCGCAAACCTTTGCTTTTGGGAAAAAAAAAACTTAAAAGAAATACTGTCTTAGTTATAGAAGGTAGTCGAATTAATTGCTCTGCCTTCTCTATTTTCCGCCATTGGTCTGAGGTGAGCAACAGTCTTTTATGTAATTTTAAACGTAAAATAGTTAAAGTTTGCCCACAAATAGGGTAGTTTTATATGCACATATACACATGATAGGAAGGTGTACAAAGGTGTGCTGCTTAAATATGACAAATAATGAGATATTACAGCTGGGTTTATATGTAACTGAGGCTCCACCAGTATTTCAGCATATAATGCAGAAAATGGAAAACACTATCTGCCCCTTTCATCTGAGTCGCTTGGGCTTTCCTGTTTTGAGGGCCTGAGCGAGCTCAGTGAAAGATGATCCACAGCTTTCCATAGCCAGTCACCTGGATGTTTAGGGACAGGGCATCTTTAGAATTTCTTCTTCTCATCATTCACAAATGTCAAGTCGCTTTAAAAAAAAAGTTGCTTAGTCGTGCTTCCTGCATTAGCAAAGACTATGATGGGAAATGAGGGGAAAAAAAAAAAAGACCATTTTCTAGTGCTGCCTGCACTGGAAAATGTGTGCTAGCTCTAGAAAATTCTAGTGCCGAAGTAGTGCTACAATTTTAACATTGCCTGTGAACACGATAAATGAGAATAACTTCTCAGGCATAACTTACAATTATTATTCCAAATTCATGGCAACAGCTTCCACTTTCACATAGTAAAGGGAACCAAAAAAAAAAAAAAGAGGGGAAATATTTCAATATTTCCTTCATTGACTAATAGACAGAAATCTTTATGTTCAAAACCACTCAAAATGAGCCCCCAAAGACTCACAGTCTGACCACATGAAACTCAGTCACCATTTGCCTTTTCAAGCGACAGCCCGATCCCTGCATTTGGGAGTCCATTTTGACCCCAAAAGCATTAACCTAGCCAGCTTGCATTTCATCCTACACTGTCATGTAAGATGTACTTTGCACAAAATAAGAAACATTGACCTTGAAAGGAAAGAAAAAAAAAAGATCACACACACACAAACCCATTCGGCAGCCCAGACCAAGATCTAGGCTCTGTCAAAATGATTTCTTATTCCATTTTACTGAAGCAGTGCCATGCTTTATCACTTCAGAGTTCATGTCTCACAGCTGAGGCAGCCCACTTGAATTGGTAAGTTGTTTAGTTAAAGTATACATGTGCTATTCACGTTGTCAGTATGATTTGAAAGGGAAGAACATTTTGCAGGTGAAATACAGCTGTATCCGCCACAGATAGAGTCAAAACGCGAAACATTAAATCACATGCAATTAATTGCTCTCTGTCTTGCTATGGTCCTTCTACTCCTTGTTTATAGAAATACTATAGTCAGACTCATGGCAATGGTGACTTGATAGTGGAGGCACCAGTTTCCAATCTTTTAGCAGATTCCATTGAAGTTTGTCACATAAGCTTAAGTAAAATTGGTCATGGTAATCTTAGCTAAATTCAATGTCTATATTTTTATATCACTACGCATACTTTTATACACACGCTGCAATATAATTTGGAGAAATGCTGAATTTGCCTTATGAGCATAAAATGTGCAATTGCTGAATACCATTAAAAATAGTACTGTAAAAAAGGTGCTTTCCAAGTCACCAAAGCCACAGTTTTCAGCCATTAAAGTTTACACTTTATTACAGCTGCTCAGATGTAGTTGCATTTATTTATATACATTTTTATAGAGGTGGACTGAGTTGCTTTAATTCTCCTCTCCAGTGAAAGTGCTGCTTTAATACAACAGATCAAGTATTGCCATATGGGCATAGAGTCACGTCCTTAAAGCACAGAATTCTCTATTACAGTGCGAACACTATCTAAGAAGGGCTATTCACTCAAATAGTGGGGAAATCAAAGGCTTTCTTGACATAATTTACAAATAAAAAAGCCCAGATCCAGATATTAGAAGTACCCCCTAACTCTGTTTAATTTTGCTTTAATGTAATTGAAAAATCTCGTGAAGCCAATGTTGAAAGTTGAGTTCATTTTCCATGACGCTACAGCACAGTACCAAACTGCCTATGCATTTCATGTAAATTAGCAGCAAGATTATCAGAATACAATGAATTTAAACACGCCTCCATCTGTACTTTCCAGAATGTGAATAAATAAAAACTTGAAAGTAATGCAAATGAAGTCACCGACAAAAGCTCCGTAAAATTCGGAACTAGGTCAAAAGTGAATGCATTAGTGTTCAATATAATTCCATCTTGGGTTTTCATACCCACCTCCTCCTTTTGTTCTTGCTGCCAATTGATTACCTTTCCATGGAGTTTACACATTGCCATTAAAAGTTAATAATGCATCAATATTAAACACACCGCTGTAAAGTTAGCAACGCTATTAATATCCTCAATCTCTAAGCAGTATTAGACCTTAATAAGATCAGTATGAATCATCAGAATCATAAAAAAATCCTGTCTTTCTGGAATTGATACCTATAAACGATGGACAGGTGAGGACTGATACTTAATACAACCATCTCTCTCTTTACAGAACTGCAGGGAATGGGAAAACCAGTGTTAGGAGAGAAAAGCAACCCCTTTTAAAAATAAGATATTGCTATTAACATTTCAGTATTATCTAATCTTTTGCTTCTATGTAATGCTTATAAAATGCTATAACCACTTCAGGACATGTTTTGAAGAGCTGAGTAATGTTTTGTTCTCCAGTTTGTCCAGCAAAAAACAAGAACAAACGTTTGAAGTGCGGATGGGCAGAAACGTTGCTGCAAGATTCCCCACCACAGATATCGTCAAGCGGGATATTGTTAAAAAAAGCAGCCAAAGACTTAAATATATATTTAAGCTCTATATTTTCAATCGTGCTAGGTGACAACTGCTAGTTAAAGTATACATGTGCAATAAGCTTTACATTCCCCCAAGTGTGCTAAATCATTGTGTTGGCTCAAATTTGTTTTTTAAGAGCTTTGTTGACTTCACAGCTGGTGAGTTGACACTTTCCATCACTCCACCACTTGGCAACAGATGCCTCTTACTTATGCACAGATGCTGAGTATCCACCCAACCCTAACATTAGCCTTGTGTTCTGAACTAATTGGGCCAACACAGCTGTAATTAAGGTTTGAATAATTAGAAAACTAACATGATTACTTTCACAATTAATCCTTATATTGTATCATTACACTCTCTTTTGGACTGTTCTGTATCTCTCTCATTTCTTTGCAACTTGTGAACGCATCATCTTTCTAAACAGTAGAAAACAAAATTACTTTGCAGATAATGAGCATAATATTTTAAAGGTGCTGGCCGATTCTGATTTTAAAGAGTTATGATGTGTGCTTTTGACTGACATTTTCTTTCAATCCATTTGCCCATTATATGAATTCTCTTAGAACAATCATGCAGGAAGAAAAATCATACACGAGGATGAAAGAAGGCTCTAAAATAAAAACAGTGTGTGAATGTATGCAGAGCCAGTGCATTGTGAAAGCTCTTTAATATAAGCTAATCTGACATATTTCATTTTAGTCTTCTGCTTTGGTGTCTGTTTTGAAGTGATGGATGCTGGGGAGGAACTGTTCAGCAAGGAAATACAGGTGAGAGGAAAAGGAGAGTGTCTCTTAACTGGGGAGTCCGCCCTGACCAAGTGGCAATCGCGGCACTTGCAGAGAACAGCATTGTGGAAAGCAGATCTCTCAGATGGAAGTAAATAAACATTTAAAGAATTAAATGGGAAGTGTCCGTTCAAAACATGAGGGGCGAATCAATCCATCATTCAAAGCACAAGGGCTACCTGAATATATACATATTTAAGACTTTGAGTGACAAGTCTCTTTTAAAAAAATGTTCAATAATTATCTGTTAGTAATGTGCAAAATTAACATATTCATGTATGTGTATGCTCACAGAAATGACTTTTTTTGTCTCAGATACATTTGCTAGTATATTAACAGAGCATGAACTCTCACATCTGCTATGAAAAAATCAGCACTAGTTATATTGCATTTTTTGACACTACAAAGAAAGAGAACAAGACAGAAGAAACATCATAGCTGTGAAGTAATATTAATGAGAGGCATAATTTAGAAAATCTGTATTCTGTTTATAAAAAGTACAGGGTGAATTACACATATGGTGAACTACATGGCTTTACATGTAGGTAACCTTTGGCAATCTGGGTAATGTGCCCAGCTTTTGCCACACTAGAGGAACTCTGCGTTTTTAGCATTACTGATTATCGCTAAAGGGAAGAATCTCATTGCATATGGTATGTCTAAGAAACAACCAATATATAATCAATAGTCTCAACTGTGTGTCAGAAAAAATATCAAAAATTAAACACATATTTCCTGCAACTGTAAGAAAGTATACCCAACCACAGAGGATGTGGGGGAAACTGCTGCAAGTAAAGAGTCTTTTCAACTAAAGATTGATGTTTGATAGTCTACTCCAGGTGTTTAAGATATTCTATCAGCACAGACATCTGAGTTTGTGCTAAGGGGTATTGCAGGAACATTTTAATCAGGGAAAGCTCAGAAACAGCAACAGACATGGCCGAGAAACAGGTCCAAAGGGGAAGGAGAACATTAAACAGAGCAGCCTGTCTCAGTGCAGCCTCCCCTGAGACCGCAGCAGTGCAGATCCCTGGAGGTAAGAGAAGGCAAGAAGCCTGTAATTACTGGCTGCCATTGTTAGGGAAAACAAATATCCTGCTTCCACATTCGAGGAGAAACAGCCTCCACCCAGCTCCTCTGCCAACACCAATGCCTTAATCCAAAACTAGAGGCTTCTACTCCTGGCTACAATAATCCCCAGTTCACTGTGGGACACCGGCACAGCTTGTGACCCCGCACCAAGCTCATGCCAAACTCAGGTTAGGTGGCGTGGAGGGCAACATCACTCCTAGGAAGCAGGCATATATACAATTATATACACACACACACACACACACACACATATATATACCAGCCAGTAAGGGAAGGGCAGGTAAGCTATGAGAGAAGCAGCTCGATGTTGGGCTGGGAAGAGCCCAGTGGGCAGTGTGGAGGGGAAGGAGGCAAATCAAGGCAGGTATCATCAGCAGATGCACAGCATCAGCAGAGAGAAACCATGTCCTTACTGACAAACTTCTCTCTGAACAGAGGGCAAAAAGCCGAAGCAAGCGCTGACGGGTATCTCCAGGGCAGAGGGACCTGCCCTGCACTCAAGCCGACACCGTCCTTTTAGTAACCACCCCACCACATCGCGCTTCGGGGGGTTTAATGACTACCCTTCCAAAGGGGGACTTCTTTTCACTACACATATCCTGGCACCTCGTCCCTGAGCACAGCTGGACAGGAGAAATCAGGAAGACAACTGATGTGAGACTTTGGCTTTGTTTGGAGAAAGACTGTGAAAATTCAAAGGACCCATGAGCACTTATCAAAACTGCATGCACTGCAAGGTTTTCTTAGGTAGATTTTCTGATTCCATCAATCAGTACGTTATTCAGTGCATCTCGTAGCTCTAACCTGAGCCAGCTTCGGTTGAAGTCAGAGAAGGTTCAATTGATTGGGCAGATCAGTCAAATCCAGATTTGATCGATTTCAATCAATTATTGCCTTTTTAGTAGCACAGATTTTGTCAGTTACTTCTGTCTGTAGTGGTGTCTCACCATGAGGCCACACACTAAGGCTCAATAACTGATTTCCATGAAATCCCTGGTATGAAATAAAGGCAGGATAACAGCTTTGGACACCAGCCTTACTGTAACAGAGCTCCTTTCAAGATACTTTCCATAAAACATAGTGTATGATCTCAAAGAGGGATCAATGAGATTATTTGATTATAAAACTCTTGCCTGTGGTTATCAAATAACATTGGTTTCATGGAGAGCTTAGGAATCTTTATAATTTTAGAATATCAAGCTCATATGATTGTATTTTCACACAGAATGATGAAGTCATGCATCAACTGATTATTTGGAATTATTTCAAATTAATTTCCATTCCTCCATCTACGTTTAGGCATGCTGAACTATGCATTTCTGCGTAACAAATATAAAAAAAAGTTATTTTCGTCTGTATTCCTAATCATTGTCAAAATAAAAATAAAGGTTTAGCAATGTTTCAAACGTAATGACAGAGAAAATGTTATAATGGGAAAGTCCAGTGCCTCATTAAATGTTTGGAAAAAAAAAAGGAAACTAGAACAATAATTCTGATTATTCCTTCTTTCCTTTTTGACAGGAGATATTTCTCTATTTCTGTGCATTATGTTTTTCCTTATATCCCAGTCACAACATTTATCTTGGTGTTATGGCTCTTTCTGCCTTTTCAAATGTTTGCCTTCAGGGGTACCGTTGCTTCTAAAAGACATTATATTTCGTAAATCTGCATTAAAAATCACTTCTTTTTCCTGACAAGCTATTTAAAACATCACATTTAGGCCTTATGAATTGCACTTTTAAAGATATATCTCTATATCTCATGGAACGTAGACCCATCTGACCAAGTCTGTTTCTTTGCAAGAAGTGCAATTTCAAGTTCAGGGCATTATTGCTAGAGCTCTATAGCAGATATTTTCCAATACAAAGATCCTATCAGAAAATTTGGAAGAATGACTCCTAAAACAGACTACTTAGCCACAGACATTAGTGATATCACATCATTATTCTTCAAGAGTGTAACAGGAAAATGAAGGGGTAGGAAAGCCACCAGCGTCTAAAACCTGCAATAGTTATATATTTCACAGTGTTACACAGGTTAAAAAAAAAAAAAAAAAAAAAAAAAAACCTCTACTCCTCTTTTATTAATTAATCATTTTACACACTTACTGTACAAGTACACACACACACGAGTCAGAGGGAGAGAGTCAAAAGATGCTAAAGAATGCTTTGAAGTTGCAATAAACTCTTTACCATGCTGTCTGTACAGATAAAACCTAATAAACACTTGATAGAAAGGGGAAGGTCTGATGCATCTTCATACAGCCTTGCACTCATAGAAATAATTGAAGTAAGGCATATTGTACCAGTTGTGCCCATTATTTGTCAGCGATGAAGACTAGCATTAGTTGAATTTATTAAATCTCAGATCTTGATTAAAATTATCACCTATCACTAGCTTCCCAAACAGCATAAACCCAACTGACACAGGGCAGGCAGAACATGTGCATATATAAACACACACACAAGTAGTTTTACATCGAATTTATATCCAAGAAAAAATAAGCATAGCACCCTGCCACTTTTACCTGAACTGATAGCCCGGACATGTGATTATAGGAAGGGCTGTTCAACCACCAGACCATGAGAAATGAATGGTAATTCTGGATGCTCAGCAACCTCCTCCCATTCCTCCTACCGAACTGTAACTGCAAAATTTAGAAGGATAGTTAAGTGCACGAGTTTACTATTTAAAATATTCATGCTCATTGATCACAAATAGAATAAAAAAAAAAAGTCATACAGTTATTACAGTAAAAGCGAGTTGATTAAAAAAGGTGACCTTTAGAAAGCATATGCAGAAAATGTCCACTATGTGTTAGATGCTCATGTCCAACGGAGTTCCAGATGGATTGAAAAAAATACTCCCCCAAAATTAAATAAGTTTAGAAAATATTTCTGCACCTAGCAAAAAAAATAAATAATAAGCTTAGAAAATATTTCTGCACTTTTTCTTATTTAACTCTACCTATTTAAGAAGTTCAAATCCTTGTCCTGACGACTATGCTCTAGTCCCCATACATAATACCTCCTTTACACCCAACCTGCTCATTACTCACGTCATGCACTGCTGGAACTCAAATGTATCCTTGACCAGTACATTTTGGCTGTCAGCGTTAGAAAGAGTGACAAGTAATTGCTCTATGCTACATTTGATGATTAATTCAGAGTGGCATTCGAGTCTATTGAAGGATGTTGGTTTGGTTGCTTCAACATTCCATGTGCTGGGCAAAGGAGAATGCAATTTTATATGGTAGTTCAAAAGTGTGGGAGGCTGGGGTGTGAAGAAACAGGGGAAATGCAGAGAAAGTGATTTGCTGAAAATTTAAACCTAGTTTAATGTGTAGTGAGCACTGAAAAATGGGATCAAAGTGTTCACCCTGAATGTGTAAAGAGGTTTGAATGCTAAAAAAAAAAAAACTCCTAAGGTTTGTAATACACTATTCTCAGAAAGCCTTGCAGACCTGCGGGAACAAACATAAAACCATGTGAGATAAGTAATACTTTTCATATAATATTTTAATTAGCAAGCTTAGTTGAGTGTTTCCCTTACCAGCAATTACCTTCTCAACATCAGCTCTTATCTCATATTTATTATAACATATGTACGCTTTCACATAAAAGCCAGGCCCATCAGATTTTTTCTCTCTTTTTATTTTGATTTAATGCATTGCCTCTTCAAGAAGCAGAAGAGCCAAATTATCAAAATAAGTTCTGTTTTATAAAATAACTGTCCAAGTCCTATTGGCTAGGAGGTCGGAGGAAAAGAAAAAACAGAAAAGAAAAAAAAAAGAGTTTTAAAACTAATGAAATTGTTTAAAGATTAGAATATGAAACAGCTGCATCTTCAGAGGACTGCTCATCACATCATGATAAAGAAAGAGAGATTTTAATAAAAGAACACAGGTCAGTTCTTTTCTATGTATCGATGTAAATCAGCAGATCTATAACATCAGCTTAGAGTTACAGTGATGTAGATGTACATTAGATAGGTTCACTAAATTATCCCTGTTTTACCTAGGAAAGGATTGGGCAGTGTTATTTACTACTGTGAATACAATGAATTCATATTTCATTTACCAAAGTAAAGAGATATAGTTAAATATTTAAAATTATGGTAACAAGTACCAAGATTATTATTAATATTTTAGGGATAAATGAAAAGCCTGTTAACAAGTGAAGATGCAGGTTTCCTAAATGAAAATGAGATAGCTTTTCATTTTGTTGTATAATTAATACTCCCCAGTTTAATGACTGAAATATTTCTCGAACTTACAGAGGTTTTATAGTAAGGCTTTTGGAACTAAATTTGACTGAAACCAGATTCTGCAAAATGGCTTCATCATAAAACCTATGACAAAAGTATTGAGCAGAAAGCTCCTCATGTCCTTCAAGACAATAAAAACCTAGTCAAGAAACACTAGTTCTTAGCTTTTATTCGTGCTACAAATATCCTTAGAAAACTCATTAAATTGTACTATCTGGTACATCTGCTCCGTTTATCAATTCTTTATTTTTGGGTTTTGTTTTGTTTTTGTAAATGAGAAGAGAGAACTATGATGAAGCAATTTTTTATATTACATACTATACTATAGATACTGTACATATTGAACTATATCTAGACCAGACATAATAAAGTGTATAACATGCACACACATAAACAGTATGTCTGAAGACAGAAATGCCAGGAGATACTTTTTAATAAATGTAGTCTGAAGGTAAGAGTCCAAAGGGACCATCAACAGTTCAAACCAAGTGCATAGTGGTTAAAGTAAATACACAAACCAAAACCTTTATGAAATGCCTAGATGGTCACAGACAAGTGTTTGGCAAATGCATGTTACTGTTGCGATTACTTTTAGCAGTTGCTGGCAGCCTTAAGACAGCAAAGTCCAAGCAACTAATGCTTACAGAGTCTAAATGACTGAAGTCAAAAACTGGCTTTTGAGAGTGATGAAGTATGTTGTTGATCAAGAAAGGTCAAAAGGCTGGCCTTGAGTCTCTATGTCTTTTTTCTTTCTGGAAAAAAAAAGGAGTAGGTTTGCATCCCTACTTTCACTGGAGGAAAAAAAAATACTTTTTTTTTTTTTTTTTTTAATCCAAGTCAACCAGAAGTGTACATTTGGTGTGTTGGACACCGTATTAATGCACTCAGTGAGTAAATACATGCAAGATGAGAGTCATAAATCTGATCTAAATTTAGAAAGAAAAAACACACACCAAAGCCATTTAACTGACAATCTCTCCTTATCTCCTTTGGGGACTCTTCCAAGTATACTGTTCTTTAAAAGTTGAAGTTAAGAATAATTCAGGTGCCTAAGTATGTAATTCTGAAGTTTAAGTGTTAGACAAACTCACAAACTCAAAATATGACCTTGGTCCTTAGCTCTTTTGCTATTTTGAGTATCAGACCTGTGGGTTTGCTATGAATGCTCCCTAAAAGTTTTCCAATCTGAGCTTAGATTACAGGTCCCATGTACAGAGAGAAACCTACGTGAGAGAATCTACATGTCCCAAATCATGCTCTTCAAGGGCATTAGACATTAAATGTGGCTAACTTTATACGTACATCAACCAATGCACTCATTGCCTTTAAAAACATTGGCAGCTGAGACACCTGTGGAAAAGTGATAATGCTCCAGCATCAGAACAGTCTGTTATATTTCTGTGAGTCTGACCTTAAAGCAAGAAGACCTTCCTCACCCTCCAAAAAAGAAAGAAAGCACTGCATTTGACAGAAATTGGACCACAGATGCTCCTAAAGTAGTCTGAGCAGGTTTAATGATGTAATATTTTACCTTCCATCTGCTTGGGTGAAAAGCTGCTTCATTAAACAATCTACTTCAATATTAACATTGTAAAAAAATATGCCCCTGATTAAATACCAAGTCTGGTAACAAAGAAGGCCATGCAGGTTTGTATTTTACAGTGATACGAAAGTTATCTTCAAGAAATAATTTTTATTCTCAAGCTCCCTTGAAGCTTCAGCCATAAAACTGACCACTGACACTTCAAACCTTTGCAATTCCACCATAAACTTAGAGCCTCAAAAATTATTCTGTGCCATGCACCAAACCCAATGCATTGAACGTATGACATCTCTGTAAAACAGGTGGAGTGTAGCGAAAGTTTTTATTAAAACAAAACGAGGTAGAGACTTGAAGTTACTCATTGAAGAACGCTCCTGTCACATCTCCTGAGCTGCGAGGTGATTACCTACTCATAGCATATGCAGAAAAGGAACAGAAACAAAGAGGGAGCATGCCATGAGGAACAGAATGGAAACACAAATCATTAGGAAGAAAGAGAAAATTTAATAAAAGGAAACGGCTACTCAGAGGAACAAGAACAAGTACTAGGAAACTACGAAAATAACAGGAGTTGCAGAAAGAGCAAGTGTCTGGTGGGACTCAATGGTCTTGCTAGGAAAGATGATGCTAGTTCTCCAAGGCATGTTAACAAAACTTGGTTTGAAAAGCAACCCTTCCTGTGAAGCAAATTTCCAAAGAGCTGTGAGAAAGGCAATTGAGGGAACTCAGTTACCCCTGAAGCTTATTCTCGAGCTCTTTTTTTCTGTTCTTCGGAAATGACATAATACATCCCTTCACCTTTCTCTATCTGGATTTTATCTGCATTCGTTAACAGTTGCTTTTCTTTTCATAGCCCATCATCAAAATTTTAGCAGGACTATTCCTTCTTACTCTGTGGTTGGTTTTATTATGTCAGCTTGAAGAGAGCTCCCTTTGCTTTGCTCCCTTCTAAACCTCAATTTATTAAATTCCCTTAAAAAACCTCCAAAATATTAAAGCATTAGTATCAAACACTAATTTTCAATGGAGTTGGGCCAGAGAGAGATTCTACCCTTCTGTCAGTAATAAGGAGTCTCAGCTTGAGGCAAAAAATTTAACACTGGCCTTATTCAAAGAACCAGAAATATCTGAAATAAAGATGAACTCTGCATACAGATTTATATTTAATGCTATTTGATAAGGCCTTAGAGTGAAAACAAAAAAAAATATGAGGGAGAAGGGAACTAGGCTATACTGACATCTCTTGCAGTGCTCTCCCATGTAATGCTTGCCAAGTCTGAAAAGATTTAGCAAGTCAGATGCCCCAAATTATTTGTTTAATGAAAAATGATATTCCTCATATGGCAGAGAACCCTTTTGGATGTTCACTACATATGAAGAGGTCCATAATCCTCCAGTGGAAGAGATTAGAAAAAAAATATTGTCTATTTTGTGAAGACATGAGCAAAAACAGCATTTCTGAATGTTAGGTGAGCTGCCAGCTCCTGCAGCCTCTGAGGCTAGCATATCAGAACCTAAGTGCTCTTCAAGGCAGACAGAACATCTGATCTTTTAAAATAATAATAGAGATGTAAGTGCATTTTGTAAGACTTGTTTAGAAACCCACAGCCACAATGCCATGAAAGCTGATTTGTTTGTTTTTTACTTACAGCAACAGCTTTGTGAGACAAAAGGGGAACAGAGCCACCACGCCAGGGTTTATAGTTACTCCTTGGGAAAGACAAGAAGGGAAGTTGTTGCTATTTGTATGCAACCTGCAAGCCTGCAGCTGCACAGGAATTGTTTACACTGGAAACCTTCCACACAGAGCATCAGGCTATTGTCTTGATTTTTTTAATGAATATTCTGATGTACACTAATGAATACTAATTACGGTGAGAAACCACTGATGATTCATGAAAGGAGAATCGGCGAAGACGATAGTAAGAGCAAGTCATTTGCGCACTCATATATTTCTACCCTGGTCTTGCATTTCTGGGTACAAAGAGTACAAAACTTAGCAAATGTCCTACCAGGGCAGCATGAAAAAAGGGAGTCACAACATCACACCCAGATGAGAATCAGTGCCAGTGGCTGCCTCAAAAAGCAACTGCCTTTCCACAAATAGCGACATACCGCACAACCACTATAAAAAGCTCCTTTTAAAGAGCTTCTCTTTACAACAAAGAGAATACAGTAACAGGGAGTTAAAATTGCCAATATTCTTAGCACTTTCCCTAAAACCCCAGGTCATTCTCATATGTTTGCGCTTTTATGAGAAGGAGAACTTGGTATTTCTCACTGGAAAAACCTAACCAAAGAAACCTTCAGGCAACCAGTATTTCTCTAAGGTGATTTTTTTTTTTCTTTTTCGGGGGGTGGGTAACTGACCTTTTAATGTAACATCCAGTGCTATGAATTATATTAACAACATTAGACAATAACAAAGGATATAGATATTTAACACCAGATGAACTGAAGTTGATACCAGTTAATGGTATTGACTGAAAAAAAAATAAAAAGTGCAATTAACTCATGCTTTTATAAATTGCCTGGTAGCTGTTTGAGAGAGCAAGATTTGGAATCAATTAACTCTCAACTGATCTCCCTATTATGACAGATTTTTAAATACAACCTGTGCATTTTTTGAGCAGTGGGAGTGCACTGACATTCATGCAACAGATCTTAATTTGGTCCCTCACAGTATTAAGTTTTGGCAGTTTATTAGCTCATTAATTATGTCCCTGGTAGCATGAATATTAAGGATTAACTTGACTGAGCCTATCAGATTCAGCTCACTTTAGGCATTTTAGTGTGGATTTGCCATGGATATACAGCAGGCTGTCTAACTAACTTGAGGCAGCATAAGTATCTCTCACTTTTTCTTATTCATTTGCCACTCACATCTTTTTTTTTTGAATAAGCATCTTCAATCATCAGACCCTTTCTTTCAATATACCACATCACCCCATGAAAAATGCATCCTCTTCCTTCTTAACCAAAGACCACTTTTCCCCCCAGCAACTCCCAACGCAATTTTCTGACCGCTCACACGGAAGCAGCAGCCTGACCCGTGCTTACCCCCCAGCAGAACTGCTAGTGCTGCAGAAGGAACTATTCGAAGCCACACCAGCCGTTTGGTACAAAATTGCACAGAGAAGTCACAGCCCTCAGCCTGACGGTAAGCGGGAAAGCTGCATGCGTATTCTCGAGCCCCCTTTCCAACCGGCTTTGAGCAGCAGCTACATGTCACAGAACTTTGATGCCTGTTCTCTCCGCATTTCCACTTGCAAACAGACAAAGCTCCTCATTCAGAATTAAGTTTCACCATCAGGTGCTTTTGCTTTCCAGTCACTGCGCTTCCTCATACAAATCCAGCAAGCACAGAAGGGAAAAGCGTGCTTGCCTTGTCTCCTCCCCTCAAACAGCTCTGCATGCTTCTAATTTTCCTTTTCTTTTTTTTTTTTTTTTTTTTTTTGCCCCCCCCATGATTCGGCATCAGAAACAGCTGTAGCCCTCCAACAGGGGCTTCCTTAAAACCTTGTGCTCCGCAGCGGGGAGTTGCACGCCGGGACGCTCGCCCGTGCGGCGCGGAGCGGCTCCCTTGCTGCAGTGCAGGCTGCCACCTCACTCCCTTACTCCGAACTTTCAATGCAGGAATTCAGCGCGGTGCCGCCCCCCAAAGCAGCACTTACCTTAATCTTGCGGGCACAGCTGGAGCATCAGTCAAACCAACAGTGATCTGGGGCCAACCTAAGTTTCAATCAGTGCCCTCCGGGTAGCCGCATGCTGCGCTGCCTTGTTTGTTTGTTTGTTTATGTTGAACTCTTCACTGTCTAAAGGAGAGAGAGAGAAAGAGAGAGAGAAAGATAAGGTGAAATCCTGCGGTTCCTGGGGCGGGAGGGAAGGAGCACCCACGCAGCGCTTCAGAGCACGAGACCCTCAGCAAGCGCGCGCCGGTCTGGGCGGTCGCGTAGCCGCTGTGATAGGCTGCTGTCACGTCCCCGGAGCCGGGAGATGATCATTGACCTGATTAGCTCTGAGCGCTCCCCGCACGCCGCGAGCGCGCGGAGAGGATGGGCGGCGCGCGAGGGGAGCGCGGGAGGCAGCAGGCCGCTGGGGAGGCTCCATCCTTGCACAGGGACGGACGCGCTGCGGCCGAGGCTGCGATCCGCGCCAGGGCTGGGCAACGCGCTCCAACAAGCGCCGCCGCCGCCGCTCAAGGTGCCCAGGCGGCCGGCGAGCAACTAGAGGCTGGTGCAGCTGTTTCGTAACACCAGCCTCGCTGTGCGAGGTGCTTGGGGAGCTCAGGGATGAAGGGGATTCGCGCATCTGCCTCTGGCCCCGGGGACAATAGAAGTTAATGGGCAGAATAAGTGGAATTAGTCTGGTGGGCTCACGTTAGCCCCCAGATGGCAACCAGTCACCATGGAAAGAAAAGAGAAAAGAAAGCAAAAGCAAACAGAGTAGAATTATTAAAGAAATCTATCTGATAAGCTGAATAAAACGTAGACAAAGAATGCCACATCATTGCAGAAAGGACTCTTGAAAGTAGAGGCAAAAATCACATTTGCGTATAAGCACGCAAATATACAGGCTCTCTTTTACTCTTGCAGTGGAAGGATAAATCCCAAAGAATGCATTTAAAGGGCCTAATTTGCCTTTCACTTACACTGAAATAAATCTGATTTTTCAACTTAGACTTAAAAAGGCAGAGTGCTAGAAGAATGAGGCATATTTGTTGCACATTTTTGCTTCTATGAAACTCTTAGAAAAACTGATTACAGAAACTAGTCTTTTGTATTATAGGTATCCAGACTGCTGTAGTCAAATCAGTCCAGCCAAAGCATCCTCACCTGCTATTTGCCTGTTTCATCGAAAAGAGCTTATCAGCCAGCTGACTCAATTCTCTATTCTTATTTATCCATGGAAGTATCAGTTTCTGACTACAAGAGAAGTTCACAAGGTAACGTATTTGCTAATGACGGTCTCATGCACCAGCAGCAAATGGAAATTATTTTATTCTGATAGCAACTAAGGGATAAGATTTGCTATATTATTTGCGCTAGTTCTCCAAAAAATTGCTAGTTGAGCTCTATGAATGCTGAAACAAAGATAGTCATATATTGAAATTCTTAATTGAAATTATTCAGAGTCTGTTTGTATTCATTTTTCAGCTAAATTAGTATCACTGTATTTTAGTAGGATGAGTAGTCAACAAAGCAATTTCTAAGTTGTTCAATGACAGGGGAAATAAATTGCATACTTATTTTTTGCTGGTGTGCACACCAGAAATCTAACCAATACAGGGAGGGGAAAAAAAAAAAAAAAAAGTAATGTGTGACTCGCATCATCAGAATTAACAGAAAAGTTTTCATCTCAAATTTCACTTAGCAAGCCACAGAAGATGCAATTCTTTAATTCTTTCTCCAACTACAGCTATCTGGGAAAGGCTCAATGCATTGAAGTTCCCTTTGTTTCCTCTACTGTCCTTTAGAAGAGCCAAACAGATATTTCCTAATAGCTGTAGCTAATCATTTTCACGATCCTTCTCTAGAATCGGGAAGTGCTTCTTTCTTTAGAGAGCTCATAAGATTCTCCACATATTCTAGATAGTAAGATCGGTTTTGACTATTTTCATAGTCAGATAACAACCTTTTTAGAACATAGTTTATCTTTCAATATAACTTACAGAGTATTACCATTTTGCCTGGGACTAATAATAACAAAATAATAATTAATCAAAGGCAGGGGCCTTTACACACATTAATCTAAAATGTAAACACATTCTTGAGCTTGACTAAACGGGTTTCATGAGCCAAGACTGAGGTGACTTGCTGATACAAACCCTCACTAAGGCTGCTTTCCTTAACCATAATTTGTACCACAGAACGGGCAGCAAGTCATCCCAACACTTCTGATCTTATTTGTTCTGACATGACATCCCTAACGGAACAGGTAATCCACAAACACACTTTCTATTATTTATGATTTCAAACACAATCAAAGAAATTAACTATGAAAGAGACCTTACTAAGAACATCTTGACAATTTCTTTGCTATTGTTGAAAAACTCCTATTTCCGGTTTATTAATGTTTTGATTAGTTCAGTCCCAATTCTCCCTCATCATGGCATTTCCAGCATTTTTCTTAATATACTGTTCTGCAATTTTATATATTTCCATGTCAGGAACATTCTTCCTCTTATTACCCTGTATTCAAACCCCTTTCCATCTTATACTAAAAATTCCAGTCCTATAATATTGTTTTTCTCCTCATTTACTCTCCAATTTGTCTTTTTTGTGTTTAAAAGTCAATATACATTAGAAGTCCATAGCACATAACTGAATTATCTTAATCGCTTTTTACTGCAAATAAAGCTCTGAAAAAGAAAATAGTTGATCCAGAAAAGGGAGTGAACCACAAAGTGACAAAATCTGCAGTGACAACATGATTTAAGTTTGCGTAGAACCCACTAAGACTTACTGTTCACTTGGACAACTGGGCAAAGCACTCACGTTTTCAACTCAGTGTTGACAAGAGGAAGCAATAATATGAATCATTTGTAAATCCTGCTGAAATCTAAATAAAAGACTGGAGGTGGTCGGTCCTATTACTAATCCTAAATATAACTTTTGTTTTTCATTCGGTTCTGATTACTCATCTAAATAAACAGACTGACATGTTCAGAAGGAGAGGCAAAAATGATCAGAATAGCAGGACATCTATAACGGTACGATTCATGTAAGAAAAATCAGGCACCCTTGTTGACTCATCATTCTAATACAAACAGGGCATTACATTAAACTAGTTCACAAAACATAGCAAAGGAAATACTTTTTTGCACAATCCATAATTAAGTTTTTGAATTCACTTCTACAAGTCATGACCGAAAGAATTAAAAAAATATATATGTGTGAGAAAATTTTGAAGTCGCAATAGGATTTAAAGTATATGCACAACATGTTTTTCTTTGTTTCAGGATAGTTGGTCAAATAGAAGCAAAAACATTACCTCATGGACAGGTCAGGATAATAATTTATGAGAAAAAAAATCCTCTGCTAGCTAGTATCCCTTACTGGTAAGTTTAAAACACCTTTATACTAACACAAAAAACATGATATTTTCATTGTCAAAGGCGATCAGATATTTGTATCTCATTAAAAATATAACTTAGATGTTTTGGGGCATATTTTAACAAAGGAGTAAATAGGGCAATTGAGCAAACTGAATGCCAAAATAAGCAAAATACAGAAGCAGCAGACTACAGTAATGTAAGGTTTCTTTATCTTCCTGTATGAATCTTCAGTTCAGAGACACACAGATTGATACTTAACCATGCATTACTTTAGACTAAGCAATACCTTTTAGTCTGGGGAAAAAAAAGAAAAAAAAAGAATCACCTACACACTAATAATTTTCAACTGGCCAATATAACACATTGTCAGTTGCCTCAGCCATGCTGCTGCTCAGGAACTCACTGTGATAAACCACACACCTACGATAAGTCAGTCATGTTTATCCCCAGAGCTCCAATGCACAGATTTGTCCTCTTTGGACTGTTAAAGAGATCTCATAGTATGAAAAAAGGGCGCCTAAAAGTGGCTCAGCATTTAAGCAATAAAAGGCTCAGCCTCATCCCTATTAATTTCAGAAGCACAAGCTGAGCAGACTCAAACTCCAGATTCTCATCTGGCTTACATCAGCGTAGGTGTGTTGATTTAAGTGGAACTCAGCAGCAGGTTTATGTATCTCTGAGACCTTGGATAAAAACAACTTGTCATCAGTGAATACCTGTTATTCACCAAGTATTGCATTTGAGAGATCAGCACTCCCACAGCATCTCCCAAAATTTCTGGTTAGGGTTTGGCTCACTTATAGACTTTCTTTTCAAACTTTCTGGCTGTGCTGAGCACAGGAAGGTTCTTTCCACCTTGGGAAGAGTGTTGTATTGAACATTCAGCATTAATTCACCAGCTTCTTCAACAGGCTGTTGACATTAAGATAAAGATGTTGCTTGGTTGGAAGAAAACAGTTGCCGTAGTCTGTGGATAACCACTCATTTCATCAGGATTTTCCATGGGTAGCTCTCCAAAGCGCTCTTGCCCTTTTCTGATGACTGTTCTCATGTCACTCACTTTATCTAGGCCAGGCTTCCAAAGATAACAAGTACAACATAGTGCTCTAAGGCATTTTTTTATGCATCATACATTCATTGTACACATGTGTACATTCATTGTACACATTTTCTGAGCTAGGGTGGTTGATCAACAGTTTTCATTATTAATGATCTTCATTTCTTTAGAGACGTGCCCCGATATTGGAGGCATTGAGGAGCCCCAGATACCGCTAGGCTTTAGGAAAGGCCCACAAAATGCATAAAGAAGTAAATGCAGATAAGAGGAGGAGAAAGAAAATAAAATTTGTAGGATTGCTAAATCTGTTGATTGGATGCAGAAAAAGTGCAGTCAAAATCTTTTGGCTTTTTTTCCACAGCCCTCTCTGGCTGAGGGAAAAAGATAGAATTGCTTTTGGCATCACATTCCAGGCTGGAAACAGTTGGATTGCTTAGGAGCAATGGATAAAATGGGGAGCAAAAGCAGAAGCTAGTACCTCTCTCACAGCACCCAGAATGAATCCCTTCCTCAAATAACATAACCTTGTTTTCTAGATCAACTCTACCATTCTGACAATGCCTTTTCTTCATTTTTACTCAAAAATAGAATAAGAAATTATACTCTGTACCACAGAAGAGTATGTCCAAGCACCAAGGTGAATTGAACATAGTTGTGAATAATTACAAACAGAGAAGCAGAACAGACAATCATTTGAATATGTTGCATGCTTACAGTACAATCTACAGCTATGAACTATAAGGGCAGCTTGCTATAACACGCAATCCCAAATCTAAATAGCCTGTTTGGTATCTCCCACTGAAGACCTCAAGATGATAAAAATGTACCTGCAGTATTGAGGGGAATTTTATCCCCTCTGAGTTAGTTTACCCGTGTTGAGTATTTCTGTCAGCACTCCACCAATGTGGTTCAACTGAAAAGAAGTTAAAACCTTACAGACGTAACCACAGGCACAGTTTGCTGTTACATGTGATTTCTGGTCTGGGTCTCCTTTCTGCTAGGGGCTGCTTGCATCCTTCAGGCATGACAGCAAAGCCAGGAGCGCCCCGTTTCAGCCCAGGAACTGCAATGGGGGGAGATGCAATGACTCAGAAACATTCGGTCCGAAGTACAATTCCTCCCTCACATCCTTCTTGTTCGGGTGAAGGGAACAGTGATTTGTGGTATTGCCTGTCTCAGCAGCAATTTACAGCAACTTCCCAGTAAAATCTCTGTCTGCTAAAATCCCTTTTGCCATCCACTTGCTTTGGCATTCAGGGATAGGAGAGAGAGAGGATACTGCAGAGAGAAGCATGCAGGGATGCGATATATTGCCTGAAACCACATAAATATCTTACACCTATCCATTAGCCTCCCTGTTCCAGCCTGCCTGAGCAAGGAGGGCTTGCTTGTCCCCTTGATGGGGACAAAACTGAACTGCAATTTAGTCTTGGGATTCTCCCTGGCATTTTTATAGCTGAAACCTGCTCTGCTACTTACTCACACTATACTATAAATCTAACACACTTTAAGGGCCACATTTTCAGAGTCATAAACCATCATATCAGTCCATTTTTCAGGGGAAACCATAGGGCTTTTATATTGCCTAGGGAAAATCAGATCCTAGGAGGTGAGAACATTTCTGCCTGAGGTTGTTCAGAGACTGTTTGATTTCTGAGAAAATGTACAGAAAGAATGTAGTAACAAATATAAATATTAATTAAAAACAAAATTTTGAGCAAACGTAACCTGCATTGCTCTGAGCAGTTTTTAATCTTTGGGGGCTTTTCTTTCTTTTTTAATTCTTATCCTTGTCAGCCTTTCCTCATGGGATGCTCTATTCCCTTTTGCAATCTGCTCCTTTCATAGACATATTATGTCATCTTTTAATCTGACTTTTTATTCTTATTCAAATATCTGTTTCTTTCTGATCAAATTAGTTTTAATATATTGTTCTCTAGATATAGAAAACACTTCTTTCTTTCCCTAAGCTGCTTTTTCCAGTTACTCATTCCTTTCCAATGTCTCTTCCAAACCTATGTAGGAGTACTGCAAACTCCTCCTATGTTACTATGTTTCTCCACCAAGGATTATTTTCTGGATCTCTTTTAACATTCCTCCTTCTTGTTTCCTTCTTATTTTGGGGAGTGGTTGAAGGAGAAGATGCAGGGAGAGTAACAGTTGCATGTTTTTTTTTTTCGATATCTACACAAAACCACTTTCATAAGGACAAAAGTGCTGCCAGAATTACTTTTAGCATCACATTCCCCCAGTTACTGTTTAGGAGGATCTGGATGACTGGAGCTGAGATACTTTGTCCAGGGCACAAATGCTATGAAGAAGTCTGACTGGAAAGTTTTTTATTTCTTCTTTCCCTTGCTGTACATGCTGAGAATCAAGTTTTTTTCTCAGATAAAAGACATCAGAGTTTCAGTTGTACAGGACAACTATCCTTCTGCAGATCAAGTAGCAAAGAAGGCTACACTAAATGAGAGTACCCACCAAATTATTCTGAGGCTAAGCTCAGAAAAATCAGGCTGAGGGCCAACCAGGCGAGTGCTCTCCCTTCATGCACAACAGCGCTGGCTGGCAGTGAGGCCGTGCTCCGCTATGGGAACACTCCAGCTGTCTGATGCCAAACTGCCATCAGGCCAGAGGACAGGGCTCTTTCCGTGAGGCTGAACAGCTCAGGACTTACAGAGCCTTTCAGGAAATACAAGCATGATGTCAGGAACGCATAGCGGGACAAACACCCCCTAAAGCGCTGCACTACATCCACACGGTAAGTGGTTCTCGTGGTGTAAAGAGGCTGAGCTTTCTCATGCATGCAGGTGATACCCTTGGATACTGAGGAACGAGAGGCTTCCAATCTAGCACACAGACACTGATTAGCGGTGAATAGATTAGGTCTAACCCTGCACAATTTTCTTCTCCTTTGTACTGCTCACCTCATTAACTCCTCCCATTCTCTCCCATTACAGGCAGTATGTTACACGTTAGGATGTCATTAGTTTGCTTATCTATCGGATTTAATATTTGTGAGCAAAATCATCACCGTCCTCGGCAACTATACGTTAATTCTCATTGGGCTGGTTTTGATTCTATCTGGCAATTTGAAAACATCAATCTTACCGGTCTTGGTGATTACTAGGATTCCAACAACCATCAGAGACAGAAGAATGAAAAGGCAAATAATATGCAAAAAGGTCATCTTAATCACTCCATCCTAAAATCATTATTTCTGATGGAATATATCAATACTAAAAAAAGTTCATAAGACACACAATCAGACCATGAAAATGAATATGAAACTGAGTTTCAGACCGCAGGAAAGTGATGGGACAAGAGGAGAACAGAGCAGGAGAAGCCTCCTCTTCCCAGGAGAGGAAAATCCTTCTCCCAAGCCCACGCAAAAGCCTTCTCAGCCGGACTGCCTTCACTCAGGGAAGCAGAGGCAGTTGTCCCGCAACATAACCCTGGGCACAGAAGGGATAAAGAAGTAGTGCTTTAAATATCCTTCATGGCAGCTTGTGCTGAAAGCCAGTAGAGAGCACGCTGGAAGAGTGGCTTTGTTACGGGCTTGCTGTGGAAGCGCGTTGGAAGAGCACTTGCTTCCACAAAGCTCAACTGTCCTCCATCTCTCTTTAAGATGACGCTCTTTAAGACAGTTAGCTAAATAATACAATTTGGCCTCTAGTGGTTAAATCTAATAGAATTCTCCCGCCACAGAAGACAAATGAATCATATAAAATACGTTTTAAAAAATCTGCAGGTTAATAATTATACATTCTCTGGACAGGAATTACCATTATGTGATCATACTCATTTGGGACCATTAGCCTCTCTTACCCCTGGTCCTGGATATAGAGGAATGAAAGATGGCTTAATTACAGCACTAGGAAATTACCTCCCTTTTGGAGGAGGGGGAGAAGATGGTGTTATAATCACAATACAATGCTGAGACTGTAGGATATTACCTTAAAATATTTATTCTCAGTTACTCTTAGTTCCATTTGCATTTGTAATAAGTAGTAATAAGTAATGTTTAAAAGACATTCGTATATATGAAATCAGATTATAAGAAAGTTGAAGCCCAAAGATATAGGCCTCACTTGCACCTTCACAGACTTGCATTTTCTCTTGTCATTCATTCTGCAGTTCATTTTTGGTGTGAAATTGTTTAATACTAACATATTCTGTTAAAAATGGCAGCTGAAAAATGGAAACTCTTAAATGGATAGTATCCTAAGTAAATGTTACATATTCGTTCATGTTAATTTGTTCCTTTATAAACATAGCCAACTTATCACCTATCTGCAGACCATCAATACTGATTATTAACCAGAGTTTGTAGAAAACCTGGCTTGCTTTTTTTTTTACCCCATATTCATAAGGGCACTTCTGAGAATAATAATTACCCTACTTATACTTCATCTAGTGCTTCTCATCTTTCAATGATCCACAAACATTAATTCACTGGTTATCTTCACACCAGCTCTCATCATTCCCATTTTACAGATAGAGAACCATTAGCAGAGAGGGTACTGACCTGCCTCAGGTCATGAGGAGTAGGGTAAGGGGAGAA
The DNA here is from genome assembly GCF_059628265.1 of Tinamus guttatus. Taxonomy (NCBI): domain Eukaryota; kingdom Metazoa; phylum Chordata; class Aves; order Tinamiformes; family Tinamidae; genus Tinamus; species Tinamus guttatus. Next base: position 4,168,262 of record NW_028288756.1, on the reverse strand, counting down.
GGATAAAAGCAAAAATGATTATAACTGGAAAGAAATGGAGGCAGATGGGACAGCTATGCTGATGGTTCAATTATCATAACACTGCAGCAGCAAACATAACATACCACTGATGAGGAGACAGTGCTAGTCCTACTGTGTGTTATACAGTCACTCAAAGTCCAAACTATCCACAAGTCAAAAGAAACTGACAAATAAAACATATTGTGTACTTCTTTCTTTTTCAGTTATTTTCTTTTTTAAACAAAATGTGGATGGTTTCTAGAGATAGGCAGCATCTTAAAAGACGGTGTGAGCACAAAACTAAGCTCAGGAAACCAGAAACTTCTAATTTACTGATCACCTCTCTTAAACCTTAGCTTTCTGCTTTCCAAATAATCTCTTTTTAAATTTTTAGCAATCCTATTTACATTTTTTATTATTTTTATGATGGAAAATTACTTTTAATTCTGACCAAGTACATTTCCAGAACGACTGCAGGTAAGCAGACTCTTCTACCTCAGGGATACTTGGGAACATGGTATAATATTGTTGCAGGGTACTGCTGACAGGAACATTTTTCGTTAAAGCTTTAACAGATATATCAGTGCTTGGAATTTAGGATGCTGACTGGGGATGTGAGACATCCGAGCTAAATCCATGAACTGAATGTCTGAGTTATCTAACAGCAAAAACTGTGCTCTGTGAGGTGGCAGATAGCGACCAGGGCAGTGATTTTGGATTAGGTCCTGAATCCTAACAAGGGTACTACTTTTAGGATGACTTATATGCCTCTAATATTCTACAGGTTGTTTGAACTTCTTGAATAAGTTCAGCTCTTTGCTCCACAAATAGCCCTATTGAATAGCAGATATGGTAAATAGTTGTTCCAGTTGCACTTATTTCAAATGAACTACTTCGGGAAGCAAAATGTAACTCAAAAGCCAGAATAATCCTGTTTGTTAATCAATATTGCTATGCTTCAAATATTCCCCAAAGCAAAAGATCATCTACTTCCTTGGAGAAGTGTTATTAATAAAATCTTGATTCTGAGAAGTTTTTAACATCAACAATATCTTTTCATATTTCAACCCCTTAGATGCTCAGGTTTTGTTCCATCCATCTCATTTATCTTTCTGAAACTTTCTTTTTCACATTTACTCTTTTTATTAGAAAATTAGCGTACGGTTATAAGGTTGAATACACCAAAGATCCAAGTAGGCATATGATGATTACTGTAAAATTGGGGGTAACTCTGGCCTTAAAATGCTCATTTAATATTCTGAATAAATTTCATGATTTCTTACACATCCATATTAGTGCTATTCTTTTTTTTCTATTCACTGCAAAAGTACTGCTGACTGGTTAAAACCTAGTAGCCAATTTAATCAAAATTGATACAAAGGTCTGTTTATGCAGACATGGCCATTTTGTACATAATACTGTATTGTGTTGAAAATTTACAGTAATGGCAAAGTTGTGAAGAAGTCTAGAATATACTCATGCATTCAAAACTCCCCACAATGGAATGATACCTGAAAGAGCAGCAACGTAATAAGAACAACAAGGAGAGAGACAAAGAAAAAAAAAAAAGTTAACACGGTTCACACTACACAAACATTCTTGTAACCCATGCTTGCCCTTCTCTAGTTACCCCTTCCCAGGAGATAACTTCTAGCAGCTTATACGCACTGCAGTCGCCACATATGCTTACCAACAAGCGACAGCACGAAGCAACGCGCCAGCCCCGTTCTCAAACTTCGTAGAAGGGAGAGCATGGCAAGTCAACCGGGAAGTTGCCTTAAAGTTGCCTGCAGCACACTAATCAGGATGATACTATTATTCTAGCGATTTCATCCAGTGACAAAATTTTTATATAGCTGCTGTGACATGGAAGTTGTCACGCAGAAATCACTGCGTGATCATAACGGATCACATATATAAGCACCAGCCTGAGGCAAATGATGCTTGATGAGGAGATAAAGGTATCATACTGTAAACAAATACTGCATTATTTTCTGTTAGTTTTGGTTAGGTTTGCTTTGTCTAGGCAGGATTGCTGGCAGTTTATACCATTAGGCCATTACCAGCTTTTACTGAATTTTGACCACTGTGCAGAAAGGAATTTATCAGACAAAAAAAGCACTCGACTCAGCTGCAGTGTGCCTGCGGGACGCAGCTTGGAGGAGCTGTACATGCCGCACACACAAATTCCAAGAATATAAGCCAGAAGCCGTGAATTTCTTCCCAAGGAAAGCATTACATCCACCTTTCTCTAATCTATTTAATACTGAAATGGGTCAGAAACCGTCTCCCCATCAGCTCTGTCTGCAAATCTTGCCTAAAACTTGCATCTTGCAAACAGCACCCCATTTTCACATATGTGCTTAATGCATTTTCCCAAACTGGCTTTTTGGTGAGCTCCAAAGGGTGGCATAGCTCAGGTGGGAAGGGAGCTCTGGAGGCCCCCTGGGCCATCCCTGCCATGGCAGGTGTCAGGGCACCACAAGGGCTGGCTGCTCCTTGAGGAGCCAGCAGCTGGGCATGGTAACAAGGCCAGCCAGGGCACTGTACCCAAACGGGGCGAGCAGGGTAGACCCACACATCATGGCCAGTTTCAACCAGGAGCTGCGATTGCCTGGAAAGTTCATGAACTTTCACAAACCTGGGTTGGGCCCAGACCAGGCCTGCTGAGGATAACCAAGGCCAGACATAGCCCTGTGATGGCCAGGCAGGGACGTGAGCATGGAGCAGGGATGTGAGGATGGGGCAGGACTATGGCAGGGCTGGACTGAGATGGAGTCAGGGCTGGTGGAAGGCCCCAGACCCAGTAAAGCCTGTTCGTGCTCTCCACGATGCAGCACATGCGCAGAACAGTGCAGGCTGACCACTGTCTTGTCCAGGTGAATACCCAGTGCCTCTCTGGGTGGCTGGCTACAATGTTTGACCGATTTCCCTATGAACGGTCCCCTTTCTGAACTTCTAGTCATTTTTCTCCTGTTCCAGCTTGCACTTGCTGCCTCCTGTCCTTTCACAGTACAGTCTTGAGAAGAGCTGGTCTGCCTGGTCTACTCCCTCCCTGCAGGCAGTTACAGACAGCGAAGCGATCTCCCCTTGGCCTTCCCAAGACTGAGCAAACCCAGTTCTCCACCTCCCTCCTCCTACCTTCTGTGCTACAACTCTTCTAATTATCCAGGCGGCTCTTGCCCAAACTGTCACCAGTATGCCCATGTCTTCCTTGCACTGGGAGACCAAAACTGGACCCAGTCCTCCAGATGTGGTGTCACAAGGGCTGAAGATGCCCTCCCTCAACCTGCTAGCAATTCCTCTTCCTAATGCAGCTGAGGACACTGGCAGCCACCTTTGCCACAGCGGCATGCTGCTGGCATCTGCTTAGCTTGCCCACTGGGACACCCAAGCCCTTCACTGTAAAGATACTTTGCAGCTAATAGGCCCCACAGGTGCAGAACCTTGTGCTTGCCTTAGGCATGGCTCCATTTGCTCCGTGAGCCCAGCAAGGAGTGGAAGGATGCCAGATGCCTTTTTCTTCAGACTGGGGCTCTGTGGGCACAGGTACAACAGGGCCATAAGGATTTTCACCTCTAAAAAGGTGCGGATCTCATTTACATGTCTCCAGACTTAATTTTACCAAGCAGGGAGGGAACTCTGAACTACCAGTTATGAAAACTTAATTATTGCTTTAGAAACTACTTTCTTTTAAAGAATACATATATATACACAGTTTATTCATTTGTATAAACTTGCCCTAAATATGCATCAAAAACTGCATAGCCTTATGCAGCTCGGTGCCATAAGTTAAATGAATGGTTATGATACATGGTACTTACTGGTACTTAGTTGTTGGGACTTACAAGTAAACTACTGTATCAGCTCATCTTTAATTAAAATTTGTTAATACAATGTGAATGTTGCTGATGCTAACATTTCCAAGTATTTAAGGTTATTCTAGGCGAAGCAGGAAAGTGCCATTTTTATTTTTCTAACACTCTATGTTTGCATAGGCTCTAGCTTTGTATTCTTTAACCAGGAAACAGCATGTAATTATTTTGGATGTCTTCTTTTATTGCTTAATTACAGCTATACAAAATGACATAAGTAAACTTTATCACACTGACATTTGCACAGCAGCACATTTGCAATCAACTGAGAGCATATTTGTCCGATGTCATTAATGATATAAAAGATACAAATTATTTATGATGAATATTAATAATAAAATACTAATTTATTGATGAAAACAAAGTATTAATAATAAATATTTCTGATCTCCATGACCATGACACCAGGATGAAATTGCTTTAATTTGGTTTAGGAAATAATTAAATACAGATATTTGTAGAAAAAACTACGCTGCCTTGTAAACACTAGTGAGATACATGTTTCAGAACAACCTCCAAGTAAGCAGCCGCATTAGAAGCATGTTGTAATAATGGATTAAGCTTCTGTAATGTATCATTGAACTGAGGTGAATTCTCAAAGTGCTACTTTTTCAGAAAAGGGATTATACATTATTTAAAGAGAGGCAAAGCCTCAGAGATGCAAAAATCCAAAATCTTAAAATAAAAATAGAAGAAAGTATCTGTCCTCTGTTTCATTTATTTTTCAAATCAGGTAAAAATAATCCCATGACAAGGAAGTGAGAGATTAACAGCAACAGGTGTCACTGCAAGAACCTTTTTTATAAAAGGGAACAAAGAATAATCAAATAACAGCTAATACAAAATCAAGTACCCAAGTGACTACAGACCTAACCTAACATTGTTTATTCAGAATAATGCTGTCAACAACTGTCAGTCTCTAAAAGTACATGGTACCCTTTATCCAATAAATTTTTGCAGTTTTTCAATGTCAAAAAAAGTGAAATAGGAAAGTGGCTTTCTAAATACCTGTGTACTTCAAGCATTTGAGGCTTTTCCATTCTTTATGTCTACCTTCACCACAACTTTTCAAGCTTTGCACTTTGACTTGCTCAGCTGGGAAATTAATTTCCTTCTTCTGCACATAAAAAATAATCTCAACTTTTTCCCAACAGCCTTTTGAAATACATAAGAAAGCTATAGCAACCAAGAGGTGACATCTGTATGTACTCTAATCTGTAGTATAATGCTTTCTATTCCCTTGCTTTATTCTTAACTTTTCAGACACTACCATATTCCTGATCAGTTCTCTTCCCTTTGATAAGCATGTATGTAAGATATGTTACTAGCTCTTTAATGCAGGTCTAATGCCACAAATCTCAAGAGTATCAAATTTTGTAAAACATCAAACACAAATATTCATGTTCCACAACATATGAACAATTTTATCTTCACCAGCAAGCAGACTGGAAGTGATTAAAACTCCCATAGACACCATATGGGCCCTAAATAGCTCAAGCACTGGTAGCTGCATAGCACAGCACAACGAACTAACTGTGGACTAGCTGCTCAAATATATTCTTTGCAATATTAAACAACAATTTAGATCATAGCAAGCAAACACTAAGTCGGAGATGAAAGGAAAAACACAGGACCCATCATCCCACCCCAAAAAGGAATATATAAAACACTTTCACAACAGTTTCAACAAAAGTTGTGCTAGTGAGATTAATGAGGCTACTTACAAGAAATCTGCAGACCAACACATTGAGGGCCAGGTCTTGTATATGGTTTGCCACAAGAATATCTCCATTTGAGCAACAGGAGCCAAAAGTGAACTCACTAAATCTCATCCTGATGTTTTTAAGACTGACACCTAAAATCATAATCATGTTCATAATCATAAATTATTCAAATTATTCCTGAATTACAGTCCTTGAAACAGTAAAAAAGACATTGCTAAAATATATATAGTGAATTAAAATAAGAAAATTCTTAATAACTTATTGTTACGATATGGATACATATACATATCATTAATATATGGATTTATGTGTAAGAAATTGGCATACAACATCCAAAACAAAAGTATTCTGAAGTGTTTCAAAGGTCTACCTTGTTGGAAACGTAAAGATTTTTACAACTACAAGCCCCATTGTAGAGAATGTTGTACCATTCTTGAATACTTTGCAGCATTGTTAAAGCTGCACGAGCTCTCAAGAGAGATTTATCTCATTGAATATGTACCATCATAATTAATTATCTAATTTATGCTAGTCATTGACGCTACTGAGAATCATTATGAGAGAGAAACATCAGGAAGTTTTGTTCCACCTGAACACCTACACCATTCCCAAAATGTGATTTACCATTCTTGGCTGGCATCTAGCTCTTCCTACTTCGACTATAAAAAGGGGATAGACTAAGTTCAGATACCAAAATTTCAGGCAGTAAATACTTAGCAAGCAGAATCCCACCATTACTTACTATTAGCTTCTTGTAAGAAAAGGTTCTGAAAAAAAATTGAGAAGATACTTTCTGGTGAAGTTCTCTGTTTCAGCTTCTCAGGCTTGCACAGCTGCACTCCCTAGCTTATCTAATCAAACAGATTAATTTCTGCAGTATCTTTTGAGCTAATATTATGTCATGTCACTTTATTACAACAATGATCGGGCAGTACATCTACAGTTTAAAGTTTACCTGGTAAAGAAAATGGAAAAATACAAATCATAGGGTATTCTTCCTTAAGAATCAAAATGCATTTTACCATTGATCAATAAATGAAGTCTCATAGCATGCCATTTAATTAGATAAAAATAGCTCTTTTATATACATGAACTTCAATGTTAAGTTTCTCAATTAATATTGCCTACCTAGTAAATGGTCATTTTTTTTTAAGTAAAAGCATAATAACAAATACTGGAGGCTTGAATCAAAAGAAGCCAATAAAGAGTTCCTTTGTGCTTATCAAAGCAGGCTTACCCAGCTTTTGATCTGTTTGCAGACATTCTTCATCTATGACCTAAACTGAAGGAGGGAATGGAGGAAGATGAGGAATAAGGTTATTTAAATTTTATTTTTGTAACTGAGATTTGTTATCCTCCTAATCATTAATTTCCCAGAGGCATGCTTTTGCCATAGGGTGCTTTTTCAGTACAAGGAATTAACACCCAAATCCCGCTACTTCTGCCTCTAATTAGCCCAGAAGTCCTGCTGCATCTGACGTAGCCTGACGTAGCAGGGCTAAAATCATTACAAAGAGAATGGACACAGCCTGTGTGATGCACTGTGAGTTGTTGTGCCTCTGTTGGGTTTACAGTTGGACTCAACAATCTTGAAGGGCTTTTTCAACCAGAGTGGTTCTATGATTTACAAAAAACAGCCTTACACTGTAATCCCACCAGAGGATAATGCTGCTCATTTTATAGATACTGGAAGAGAGAAAAAAAAATTATAGAGAGCTGCTGTGATTTCACTCCTAAAAGATCATTTAAATCAGATGCTAGCTGCTTCTGGACCCTATAAGGATATTCTGTGATTAGTTGTGAAATCCCATTGTAAAATCCTCAGTTCAGTATAAGCATGGATAGTGCAACTCTCACAGCTTTTTGCAGAACGCTCCAGGAGATCTGTTCTCCATTGCAGTCACCGGACACCACTTTGGGTCACACAGTGGAATCCTACCATGCCCTACAGCAGCTTGGAACTCAGCACTCAGAAACCTGCCAAATAAGAGTCATTTGGCCAATTAAAAGGTGTTTTCACTCCTATGCACATCAACACAAATGGCACACACATTCACACCTTTGACTTTACACATACTTCCCTATGAATGACCAAGGCAATTTTTTCTTCCCTATGAATGACCACAGAAATTTTTTCTTTAAGACAAGAGGAAGGAACCATGTATTCAAAGGAACTTCTATTGAAAATCAAAATCATAGTCTTCACATTTTCTGGGAGTGTTCAGGCATCACTGAAAACATATCCTGACAATGCCAAAATGAACTATTGTTAAATACCTTTTCCCATATTTTATTGGGAATATAAAATATTCCCATATTTTATATTGATCAAAAACTGATAAAAAGAAAATACATTTTCTCATTGAAACAAAACTTGATTTTGAAACCTTTAGACCCTGAAATAAAACAAGAATTTGTTATGCATGCCAATCTAATACTAGTTAAAAGAAACAAACATCACTTAATTAACAAATATAAAATACATATTTAAGTGAAAAAGGCTTGATACAGAGACCTTCTGAACATCCATAAATTGATGTAAAACAAAGAATAGTAATTTAAAGTGAATCCAATTTTAGACCTGGACCTGGCTTTCACTTTAGGCAGTCAGATGAAAAGCTCTGGGCCTCTAACTCTGTTATTTTCTGTTTACAATGCAGTATATATAAATAGAGGAAGGAAATATCAGTTTTGGCATTATTTATCTTTAAAAAGCAAGTTACTCGTGAATAGTTCTGTGAACACTCAGCAGAGAAACAACATGAAGCCTCTATGTGAGTATGTGTCAGTATTCTCTTTTCTGAGCAGATTATCCATACCAGCTACATGAAAAAGCAGCTACAGAAAATAAGTGGCACGTCCAGCTTGTCATTATCACAATTGTAACCATCTATGAAACGAATTCATTTTATTTTTTAAAGCTACTTGATAAGTAAATATTGCCATTCCAGGGAATTCAGGATACATACAAACTTAAATGCCTTAATGAGAGCTTTTCTGTCAGAAAACATAAAGAATGTCTGAAATGGAAAATATTCAATTTTTGCAACTTATTTTTTAAAGCCGTTTCAGTTTCTTAGGTTTTTTAAGACACTGAAATTAAAATAAAATTGTTTTAGGCTTTTTTATTATTATTTTTAGCTTCTTCTAAAAATAATCTTGAAGTTTGGGTAGTCGATTCATTGATAAATAGGAACAGTTCACAACTCGATTTTAGTTAAGACTTTTCCCTTCCATGCCTGTACTGTCTTGAAATAATGGAAACAATTTTGCCTGCAAAGATGTCTATAGCTAAAATCCCTTTGCTTACCTAAGGTTAGATCTTCTGACACATATACTATTTAATCTTTACAAAGACCTTCTCTGCAAGCACTAGGCACTGGGCAAATGAATTCAGTGGAATTAAACAGAGTTGGAAGTGGCATTAGCACAGTTTGCTATTGTTTACTTCATCAATACCCTATGGTTATGGGGAAATAAAAAGGTTATAATGAGAGTAGAATATTGAACAACATGAATTCACTCTCATGATAGTGATTATAATGTTAATGGCACATTGTGCAAACACAATCCATCCCATTATAGTTTAAGGATATAATCTTATGTCCATTCCCAGTTGCAATCTACTTGTTTTCCAAGAGTATTTAATACATTCAGACATTATATATAAATTAAAAATGAAGAGAACACACCTCATAGAGATTACTGTCTCTAATCTCCCCATCTGTCACTGTGCAATGTGAATTAACAGATATTTAACACTGCCTTAGCATAGAACCCCAGCTCAAAGCTGATATTCTTTTCACCTTTTCACCCTGTATTTTTGTACTTATCTGGGGAGCGGGAAATTAATAAACCTAGTTAATTTACAAATCATGAAAATTCCCAAATTTATGTTAAAACAGTCCTGGATTTAAGTGTAATGAATGCACACAATATTTCAGAATGATGTGGTAAACAAGGCCAATAAATTGAAATTTAAAAAACCAGATAATCATAGCAATGCCATAAAGTAAGGATGCAAACACTGTGCCAGACCTGCCTCATCACTGAAATTCTTTTTGAAATCAAAAATACAGGGTCATTGTGTTCAAAATAGTGCAAATTAATAAGAAATAACATAATAAATGAAATGGTAATGAGATCTATCAGGAGCAAACCTCAAATCATCACATAATATTGACTCTGATTAAAGGTCATCAAGGAAAATAAAAATAATAATAAACAAGGAAGACTGATAAAAGGAAAGTAAACATATTAAAAGAGTGCCATATATAACATAACAAAAAAATCAAGGAATTTGGTGTTCATGTATCCATAAAGCAAACATCATACAGGGTTAAAATACTGTATATCCTAGGAGCTGGATGAAGAGAATTAATTTAAATGTGAAGATCCTCCCAAGCATAGCCCAGGAGCAGTACCTGAACTACCTCATTCAGTGTTGTTGCTTTCTGTGTCAGCAAAAAATGACAACATGACATTTTTAATAACACTGAAAAAGCAGCAGGCATACTGGCATTCAAATTGAGAACAGTTTCAATCGTGAGGCAGCAGCATAAATAAAAACAAGGGCAAGATGCTGTTTGAACAGATCTTCAGTGTACTCCAAAACCATCATTTCTTAAAACAAACAGGGCATCTGTGTCAGTCTCCTGGAGTTTTACACTGTTTTGTTGTTACGATGTTTCAAAAAATCGCTGGATATAATCATTTGAGGAAAAAAATTATGTTTACCTTACAAACTCTTCCTACCTATAGCAGAAAGATATTTGAGTTGATACAGTCTTAGTTTGTTACTACACTCAATAATCCATGATATCATCAGCATTAAACTTTTGGTTGGCTTTACTGAGTGAAGAGGAATGCCCACTCCCAGCAACCCCACTAGCTAGCTCAGAGCTAGATTTGGTTTATTTGTGAACAAGAACATTTGCATCTTTGAGCTGGAAATGTACTGATATTCAAAATCCCCAAATCTACTACTATTCATATTCCCATATATTACTTTCCATATCTCATTTTGGTGGCCTGAGCAGTAGTTTTTGTGTATTAGGTGTCATTTGAATTGCCTAACACCTTTTCTTCTGAACTGATGCTACTCCTAGCACTGACAGCACAGTTGGTTTTAATTTGGCATTTTTAAGCTACTCTGAGATGAGAGGACAGATGATCAGACTATGATGATACAAGCAGAAGTTGAGGTCTACTGATGACCAGACATGGAAGTGTCTTGATGCCCTCATCCAGCCTGCACATTAGCCTGCACCCATAGTTTAAAAACATAGTGAGCACCTGAAATGTAACTTCAAACCTTTCAGGAGCCTCAAATACTACATTGTTAGTGAGCATTCTTGGGCACTAGACCAAGCCGCCCATACTGCTGAATAGTCTTGTTAGAATAGTCTTTGGCACACTTGCAGCTTTGGTATTTTCTTGCAAACCCTTCCTATGCATGGCTTAAGAGGTAGCAAAGACCAGCAGGTGGTTTCAGTGAGATCATCTTGTTTTGGAAGCTAACAGAATCATGGAATGGTTGAGGTTGGAAGGGACCTCAGCACGTGGCACAGGGCAACATCCAGGTGGGTTTGGAAGATCTCCAAAGAAGGAGACTCCACAGCCTCTCTGGGCAGCCTGTTCCAGGGCTCTGTCACCCTCACAGGAAAGAAGTTTACTGACCCTGATAAGAGCTGCTATATGCTATGTAGCCTCAGTGTCAGAGAACAGTTGTGGGCATGTTTTATTTGATGGTACACATGTAACCAAAGTGACAAAATCTGGAACAGCAATAAAGATTTCTCCTACTGATGTCTCATCAGGATTTCAAGTTAGGCAAAAAGAAGGCATTGCAGAGAATGCATTACATGTGCTTTATAAATTTTAGAGAAAAAGTAAAGATCATTGCTCTTCAGGGCTGCCAGGCACATATCTAAAGCACTAATACTGCTCATGAAGACAGAGACACAACCAAAAGAAATACATAGCAATCCTGAACACATGAGCATTCACCCATTCCATGTTGTGGCATCGTGACTGAAAAACTAATCTTTGTATTAAGTGGCAAATTTGGATATCGTGCTTAATACAAGAATTCCACCAAACAACGCAAGACTGACATTTAAAACGCAAAAGAGAAATAAATCAGTTGCAACATTCACACGCTATGCCTCACACGCATTCTCAGACTGCTGAAGAGCTCTTTACACCTTCTGCATTAATATCTGAATTGCACAAGAATGCTGCCTGTTCTTTTGGGAATGTCTTCTAGGGCATTTTTAGAAGAGTCTGGACTTCACACTTCCAAGCCTTGCTTGGAGTCTCCATAGCCATAGTGAAAGTAGGTCCAGGAAAGGTGGAAAGAAGTAATGTCTTTTCTTGAAGCATCTTTGTAAGCCAAAGCAAATGTAGGCTCTGTACCTGAAAGAAAGCCCTGACTGGTCTTTATGGTTCAACAGTCTTGTTGGTCTTTCAAAACACAGTGGGTCAGGGTTGTATTTATCTTCCATATAGACAGGTACAGGAGTACTGTCTCATTTTGAATTCATTTCCCAGAATAACTCATTTCCACAGTGGAATGAGGTCTGCTTTTTTTTTTTTTTTTTTTTCTTCTTCAGATTCTTCAAAAACCTATTTTATAGATGGCAAAGCATGTGCCTTTTAGTCATTTCAGGGAAAACGACTAAAAAGATCAATTCTGTGTTTTTTGTTTTGACATCTTCAAAGAATGTTACTTACTTGCTAACTGCTGTTATTACTGATTTCCATCCCATTAGTGAAGGGAGATGCTGTGTCTCATGATGAAATAAAGAAATAGCACAAAACTCTGTTTACTGTTTCAGTGTTGCAGACAATATTATGGAAAAATGATAAAATGTTTGTATATGAGCAAACATCCGATCCAACCATCCTTATCGTTTGTTAGAAAATTCCCATCGATAGCAATTGATTTTGGATCAGACCCAAAGCAACGTCAGGACACAAGGGAGTGTCAACAGCTACAATGTATTCACTTATATTTACTAATTATGCTAATTCTATTCCAACTAAATGAATCATTGAAACAAGGCCCATGACACAAATTTTAAGAAATTTCTGGGGTTGCACTAAAAAGAGCTCCAAGGCTTCTATTTACACATCTTCAATTTTACTTATAGCTTATTGATAACAGTCAAGTTCTTGACATCAGTAAGAACTTAACTGAGTACTAGTTTAATGCTGGAAAATAACTGGTAAAACCGATACATTCTATAGTCCACAGTGAAAACTTTGCAATGTCAAAGAGTCCAGGGACTCATATTTCATGATGAAAATGTTTTTTAAGGAGCACTTTCATCTTACTCTAGAAATTGCGTGGGCCCTCATGGTGGGATATATATTGATTCCTTTCACAATAACTCAGAACTGTTGTTACATAGCAAACTCATCTTTTCTTTCAAGACAGGCAAAGAAATTGAAATTTCTATTTCAATAAACCTTATGTAAACATATCAAAATTGAACAAAATATATTTTAGAATTTCTGAAATTGAAAAAATTGAGTCTGACTCAAATGTGCCTAAAATCCTTCAATTTCTGTTCAGAAGTAATGCAATATTTTAAGGAAGTGTTCCTTCTTTAGTTTTTGTTACTAAATCATTACTAAAGTTTGTTACTAATTGATACTAAAATTGCAAGCAATATTGTTCCACAGGAGGAAAAGTTCTGGGATATGATGCTCTTAGCTTTTCAAAATAAATCCAATACAAAGTACCTTTATCTGAGACAGATCAGAATTATATAACCTTTAAAAATCTTAAATGAACTGTTTAGAATGAAGTATATCTTTTAGATGTTTTTCTGATATTTGTATGTGTGAAAGTGAAAATCATTGTGTCAAAAATTTCTAATGACATAGTGTCCTAAGTTCACAACTGTAAAGCTAATTTATGCAATATATTTTTTTGAGCTAGAGCTATGGAACGGGAAGCTGAAAATTCAAATACTCCCCATCAGTGCAGGACCAGCTTCTCTAACTGCAATCTGCTGCTTTGGAGTCAGGCTGAGCTTTTTAACAGCTAACTCCCTTTTCAGGTTCGCTGCCTACCAAAATAGCCAATCTTCTGCAGGAAGCGCTATCACCAGCCTCTTGATTATTTTCAGGAAATTCATGAGGGCATCTTCTTCACAGTTTATATAAAAAATTCCTCCTCATATGCCCATGGGGATATAGGCACAGGGTAGTAGTTTCACAACAGCAGCTTTATTTCCAAATCACAACATCCCCATAATATCAGACAAATCGGTCTACTAAGCTTTCTGACATCCTTTCCTTTGATGATATTCCCCTCTCAACTGATGACTTAGTTTAAAATATTTATCAAGATACAGCAAAAGAAACATTTCCAGTATAAAAGAAATAACAGGATGCCTATGCAAAACATGAATGTTAAGAAATGCGTATACATCCATTACATGATTGCGACTTTATTCTGCTTTATGCTGGTTCAATTGTTAAATGTCTATGTTTCAATTTTTCTTGCAACATCATTTTCAACTCCACAACTCCACAGAATCAACAGCTGCCCAGGCCACAAAAAACAGCATAATTGCAAGAGCTATAGATAAATATAAAAGATTACATAATGTAAAAGACTATATGTCTCTCTTGCATTAATGAATCTGAAGTGACACAGAGATGGAAGAAAGCTAAGTAAAAGAAGAAAACTTCCGACCTACACAGAGATGGACCCTTTCAGAGAAAGTCTTGTTGCCCAGCTCAGCCCTAGAAGTCTGTTCAAATTCATCTGCACAGTGTCTGCCTTGAAGCAAGACATGCTAGCTCTGCAGATGACGGGGAATTACGAAGACTCGCTTAACTGCATCCTATCTACAACATTGCTGAACCAGTTTGTACTCTCACAGCAAAGGTAAATACAAGACTTAGAAGCTAAACAGGATTCCATGGCACAGATTTCTTCTCACAGATACTTCTCCTCCTGCTCTTGGAAAAACTTGATCTAACCTTTACAGTTCTCCATTTGGAATAAACACTCATTATTAGTCATAATTTGCACAATTACCATGACATAATAGAAATTTTTGTGTTAATAATATTTGTGTTAAATCCTGCAAACCTATGCTTTAGAAAAGGACTGACCTGCAAACTTATGTCCTTCCTTGTCTGGATGCATTTATCTGAAAAGCACAGAATTTTAAATGTAATATTTGTCAACTCAAAACTGCAATAATTTGAAAGTATTCTGTCAAATAAAAATAGATCTAGAATCACCATACAACTTTTACACACAGCTTTTTGGAAACATCATAAAACTTTTAATGAATGATTTTGGGTGATCAACTAAAGAATCCTTGCAGCAAGATTTTCTGAAAACACAGAACAGCGTTCTGAATTTTAGGGCTCCTCAAGGCATCTAAAACTAGAAAAATGAACAACAACAACAGAAAGAAAGAAAGAAAAAGTAAAGCCTTAAAAATGTTCATGTGAAGCAAAACTTTCCTTTTGGTGATGTATCTATAAGTCTGAGTACCACACACAAGACTTATCCAAACAAAGCAATTTAGTTTTACTCCAGAAATCAGTCAGTCTGAATATTCCCATTATGCAAATAAAGGAATCATTTTAATCTCCTCAGAGAAGATGATTTTTACTACTGTAAATTTTTATGTATTTCAAAAGTAACTGCTAATTACCTGCCCATGGGAGAGCTCCTGCTTAGGCAGGATGGTGGCAGGAGTCCTTGTGGAGTACAGTCTCTGGAATACCTAACAAAAGTGAACTCAAACACAAAGCCTGTAGAATTCAACATACTAAAATGCATTCTCAGACGAAAGGGCAACACAGCAGTATTCAGCACAGGTCAGTGATTGATGAGAATGATACACCCACAACCAGAAAACAGAGATTTGTATGAATCTAAGAAGATGCAAAGTTAGTATGGGTTGCACTCTCCCTTCCTCCAGCTCACAAATTATATCACAGCAACGTTAACAGAGCTTCAACCAAGAGGAGAACACTCTGAAGCCACACACATTGATCATACAATATGAGAACATATGCCAGCCTTCACAGTACCAGTAGGCAGGGTAAAGCTACATTAGCTCTCTAGTAAATCCAGGCCAGCCAGAATGTCTTTAGCTGTGCCTCTGCATCAGCAATTTGTGCATTACCCCAGGAGCAGCAAGGTTACATGAAAAACAGTTAGCTGTTTTCAGTTAGGATTATCTTCAGCAGGATATTTTGTACATTTACTTATGATGTCATAGTCTACCCTCTTGGTTTGGTATTTGAATTAACTTTGACACCTTGATGTTTAACTTCAGGTAGGCAATCACTTCAGAAAATCTCCATTAAGTATAATGGAGTCTGAAGGACTGTAAGAGACTATAATTCTCAGTTTACACTTCCCTTCTGAGTCTCGTAGGCAATGTGCAGTATTGAGCATATACTTGGTAGTTCTGAGAAAATTTTCTTGTGAAATCAAGAAATCTTGAACTCAGATGTGAACTGACAAAACAAGAAACAAGGCAGGTTCAAATGAGCACAATGGGATTATCTGCTGGATTCCACAATCCAACTCAGTGCCTTGGAAAACATATCTTTGTTTCTTATCTGTGCTGTTAACCTAGAAGGGGCAAAGGTGGAGGGGAGTCATTTCATACCAGCAGGTGTAGGTTAAGGTGGAAGGAAGGGGCGTTTCAACCTGGAATGGCCAGAGCATACATCTGTGAGGGAGGTACCTCAGCTAAACTCCCTCGGTTCTGAGATCTAGGCCACATCAAGTGGTACTCTGAGTTCCTGCATTTAACTTGGACATGGGCCAGATTTTCAGCTGAACTGAGGCAAAATAAAAATATGATCTATATTGCTTTCAGACTGGTTCATGCTGTTCAGCAATAACACACAAGGACTGGGAGAAAACCTGATTGAAGTAGAGGCAGAATTGTGTCTCTGCAGACAGAGAAGACGGAGCTCAAGGCATCCATCTCTGGTTTGTTACATCCACTGTATTGTTAGGGGAAAGAGAACGCACCTAAAAAAAGAAAAAAAAAAGAAAATCCAGAGCAAAGCTACGTATTACACAGTTAATAGCTTCTGTAGGGCTGTAACGGATTGTTCATCCTTCTGTACTACCTACAGCAGATAAAAAATAGGCAAGACTGCAGCAAGTAGCTATTCTTCTTACCCAAAGCAGCTCCTTTTGTAGGGTTTTCTGGGGGATATTCAGACTAATTAGCACTACTGATGTTTCCTCAGTGCAATCAGCAGTATCTTTTATGAACAGCTTTACTACTAAGTATTTTGCTCAGTATGTTTAAGGAACTGCTCACTGATCCAACAGCCTTTTTACCCTTGGGTTTGCTTTTTTTTTTTTTAAAAAAAAACAAACTATTTTTAGAGCAAGCCCATAAACTTGATATTTTAACTTAAAAAGAAGGCATTTAGACCTAATCTTTTATCTCTCCCCATTTCTTCCTTCCTTTCAAAAGAAATTATTATTTGAACCCCTCAGTTATAGTTATCCTTTACGCAGTTAACTTCTGGCTTATGCAGCTTACTTCTATCCCCCGCTTCCCTGAGAGTTAGTTATGTACAGAGAGCACTTAGCCAAGGAGCTCGGCTGTAAACATTCTCCCTCCTTGCATTTTTACCACCCTACTCTGCCGTGTCCCAGGGCTCTTCCCTTAGGAATTGCTGGCAGTCAAGCCCTTCCCTAGGGACAGCACGGTGCTCATGGATAGAGTTCCTCCATCGGCAGACCTGGCCTCACCATGGGCCCTTCTGCACCTCTCTCCGTGTCCCTGACTTGTGTCCCTTAGCTCCAGGCATCCTCCAGTGCTACTGGAGGCCTCGTGCCTCAGGGCAGCCCAGACCAAAGGCCTTTGAGCAGTAATGGCAAAAATCCAACTTGACTCCAGGATCTTCCTCTACTGGCTAGCTGACAACAGGGGCAGGGAGAGGGAAACCATGATGACTGTAAAGTAGGAGCATTAAGAACGACGACAACAACAACAAAAACTTTTCAGAATGTCAAGAAGAGCATTTTTCTTATTGCAACTCCATTGTCCTTCTTTTGATGTACTGATACACTGATATATTATGAAATATACTCATAATCATAATTGCTCCATTCCATAAGGCCCCAGCACTCTCCAGGTCAGACCATGTTTATTGAAGATCTGTCACAGCAGCATTTTGCAGAGAAAGTCTTGTTAAGCAAAAGTTAGCAGATATCCCAAAGTTCTTATTTTTCTGACTTTCCCATGCAAGCTTTTTGCTTGACAGGAGGCAAATATTTTTTTTCCTCTTTTGGATCAACTGAAGTCTAAACCTTTCATTTTCTATACAGTTTTGTTATGTCTAGAAATGTAATTCCTGAAGAGAAAGGAATACTTCGTCATAAATTCTGCCTAACGGCCAGTGTAGGTAAAGAACAAAGGCCCAGATTCTATTCTTCTTGGAGATGAGACTCAACAAAAAAATGGATTGACAACAGGTTCTCAAAGAGAAAGAAGAAGCTTAAGTTTCTAGTTTGCGTGTATGTTCTATCTTTTCAGAATCTGCATGGAAGGGGAGCAAAAAACAGAAATAAGAGCAGACTTCCGCTTAACAACTTCCTAACTATTAGAGAAGTTGTAGACTGCTGCTTAAATCCATCTCTACATCAGTCTTTCAAACACCATTGCCTTCTCACTCATATTAATTTTTATTCCAAAGAACTTTTATAAAGTGTGCATGGAATTATGCTGAGAAGTTGCAACACGTGAAATTTCATAGAACATTTCTATTTTCTCAGGCTTCATTCATCTTAAGAATATATAAACAATCATAAATAATTCTATCTAGATTAAAAAAAAACTGAGGAGGAATGGTTGAGGAAGGATTTTTTTTTTTTTCTAATTTTCTGGGACTTCTGTTCACTTCAGGGATCACTATATTTTGGAAAAACATGAAGCAGCAAACTGATACTGAAGATGAACAAGAGCAGCAGAATCCAAGTTTAGCTAATGACAGGATCTCCCTATATTCTGTACTCACATCCTGGAATTTTTTTGCATTGATTAATGTATTTGGAATATTTTTACATGCCATGCAGAGCAATCAAATTTTCTCTGTTAATAAAGTCAGAATTTTCTCAGACATATCACAGAAGTACCATTTCATACAAATGCACACACACAAAACCCTTTAACAGATTAATGAAAGAAACTGAGCTGAAAATACCTTTGCACTGAATCTTTGTTCTTTAAATGGAGCTTAATATTCATCAAAGCACTTCAAAGAAAAAAACAGACAGTAGCAAATAGGAAGGAAAAAAGCCAATAAAAGATTTCAAGCTGCTTTTGGATTGATTGGACGTTTTTTAAAAAACAACTGAACTGTTGTTTTCTTTTTCTTTTTTTTTTCTCCATTCACTTTTTCATTTTTCATTTCATTTGTCATTCAAATGGATATAAAAATACTGTTTCTTTCTGCTGAGCGCAGACTGAGCAGTTTGTTTAGGCTGGAAGCATATCATTTGTATAGCAAATTGTTTTACTATAAGGTATTGTGCCTTTTCTATTTCAGATCAATTTTTAAACAAGTTAACACATTTATTTCTGGACTCGGGAAAAAAAAGATGTCCTTCAATTTGATATCTGGCCTTCCTAAAAAAATCTGAAACTCATTTCAAACCAGAACTGGAATCACGCTTGCTCAAGGGACAAGGGAATAGAAGGAGATGCAATGTTGTTACTTGCTTTTCCTTTTTGCAGAAAACAGTACAGCAAATAACTGTGTGGACAGTAAGACTCAATGTGATGAGAAACAGACCCCATCCACAGATAATCCCTGGCAAACAAAACATAAAGTTATCTAAAATAAAAAACCCACTGATGATGGGGTATGCTCTGTGTGGTCTCAGTGCACATTTGAGCAGCACCAGGTAGCCTGAGTCTGATGCTGCTGATTCTGGTTAAGTGGTTGCCACCCCATTATTTGGTACTACTCTTTCAGTTCTCCTGGTTTTATTATTTACCAGACCATGCTCCATCTAATTTCACAAAACAACAGAAGATAAAAAAAAAAAAAAAAAAACACAATAAAAGGAGGCGCAGCCTTTCTGCTGACTGCAATGCAGGTCTGTGCAAATAATAATTCAAATATAACTAACAAGCTAAATAGATTCTATTCAAATCTATCATAAAAATAACCCTTTTACAGTCAATCAATTTTCTGACCATAACTGCCCCTTAGGGTTCAGAGAGTTTCAAAAGACTTCCCCCCCCCCACCCCTTGGCTAATCAATAAAGACACATTGCCAACAGGAAAAGGTACCTTTGAAAGGTTTGCACATGGCTTCTAGCCCAAATGGAAATCTTTACATGATATCAAACTGTAAACTTCTGTTTATAATTTAATATTCTTAATACATTTTTATAGAATGCCTAATCTGTGTTTCAAGATTAAATCAAATTCACTATTTCATAATTTCATACATGCTGCTGACTCTCACATATTCCTCTCTGTACCTTTTTAAATAGGAATATAGCCTGAGGAGCTAATCGTCCTCCAAGCCTTTCAAATAAGGCCGATCGTGTGCATGACTTGCTTTGAAGGGAAATTTTTTCTGCATTCTGATTTGGGCTGGTTAGTGTTAGATGCTGAAAGGGTGGAAAAAAAAGCTGAGTTACAGAGCACTACGGCAAGATATGTAAGTGAGCTTTATTTCACCAGGGAAATGGGTAGCTGCAATTACTCATACGTCAGACTTCTCAAGATAAATTACATTATTTGTACACATCAAACAAGATTTATCTCTTCACTACAGTATTTTAAATGGCTGATTTAATTGTTCATTTTTTAATTCTTCATGTTTCGTTCCAGCTCCATACACCAACCAGATGGATATAAAACATAATTCATTTTTTAGCCAGTCAGGCTCCTTCAACCAGAAATATCAAATTTAAAGTACTTATGAACCATGAATTCTTCTGTAATAATATATAAACATCCTACCATCTACTGTGGCAACTGACAGAAAATGTTTCACATTAAACTGAAACATAAAACTGTTGCTATAATGGTCTTTCTTAGAAACATGGAAGGAAATAGGCTTTGAATGATGTAATTAAATCAACTTCTTTTACATTTTCTGATACTTTTATGTTGTTGTGCTGGAGCAAAAACATATTTGATTCATATTCTTGTTTCAAGCAAATAATTTCAAACTTCAATCATTTTCTAACAAATTAACTGCCTGAATATTTTTCTCTGATAATTTCCTAATGTTCTTTGCATAGAGGTGTGATTGCTTTCTCCACTCCTTGAGAATCATATCCAAATAAGGTCCATATTTCTGAGCAACATAATCAAAAAGTAAGGAATAGTCCATGCCTTCACACAGCTGCTGTCCACAGCAGAAGCTCATCCCCTCCACAGTGTCTCCTGAATCATTTTGAGTGAATGCTCCTCAGAAGACATTCAGCACTGATATCCATACTGCCTCATATCAGGTGCCCATAGTTATTGGATAGTTTTAAGGTCTGGCTACTCACAGCACCAAATTACCTGACAGTATTTCCTGATCAAAAGCTGTCCCTAAAGCTTCTAGAATAATTAAAAGACCCAAAGTGCTTCCAAGCTTTCCTTAGAGATCAAGTCATTCCTGTGGGGCTTTCTTCAGAAATGTCCTTCAAGATTCACCCTCTCTCTCCTACACTAAACCAGGGAAATGCATCAGATAATGATAAGCAACAGTGTTGGACATGGTAGACATGGACTGAGATTAGTCAGGTAGATTCATATCTTTTAAGATTAATATACGCAGATACAAGTTCCCTGTGAACAACCAAGGTGATGCCTCAACTCATCATGCAACGGTCTAGCCAAACTTCTTTCACACAGCAGTGAAACAAAGTTACACTGCTTTGTAGATCATCTTGATATAAGTACGATCAGTTATGAACTGCCACCCACTGACTGAAAAACTAAATCTTAGTTCAAATGATTGTTGAATTTCCTTCTTCACAGCAGGGTAAGTTTAAATCTGTGTGTCTTACTTCACTCAAAGACACTGTCCTTAAGATGATGAAGTTTTACTAGAATTCAGACCCAAGCAGATGCAATATAACTTTTGATACTGAACAGATAAGAAATGAAAGATGCACCTCATTTTCAGACTCATTTTGTAAGATGTATTTAATATTAGCTAATATTAATATTTTAAATTACATCTAAAGATCATGCTTTGATTTTAAGGCCCTGAATTTTTTTTTCTACTTTGCTGGAATGAAATGAAACCTTTTAGATGTCTCTCTGGAAAAGCAGAGAGAGATAGGGAGGAAGAGAGAGACAAACAGACTTCTTCCACAGATTGTGGTGCAGATACTCACGTCTTTATGGGAAATGTCCAGTTCAGGTCCCAAATCTACCTGTCTTTCATGTACTGAGAGCTCTTTTACTACCACTTTGGAATAGGCTTTGCTTTGATGAAAATCATAGTCATTTTCCAGCAAGAAAAAGCAAACAAATCTCAAAAATGCACATTACCAAAAAAAAAAGTCAGATCAGTTGTGTAATTAAGTCAATGAATATTTATAAACCGCTACCATAGATGTTTTCGCATTCAGCACACAAAACTAGAAAACTGTGCTTCAGAAACAGAGTTACAGTGTTCGATAGTATCTTAAAAATTGGCAATATTTCAATTTATACCATTGAATGTGATGGATAAACATAGAAATAGTATTTTTCATGTAATTTGGCCAAAAAGAATTGACTCTGAGTTAAATGTGCACATACCCACCTTTTTTTTTTTTTTTTTTTTTTTTTTTTTTTTACTATTTCCAGACTGTCCACATTTTTAAAAATTACCCTGCTTAAAAGAAAAAGTCTTAAATTTCTTCATAAAATAGAATCTACTTCTGCAAGCGTTAAACTAGGTAAAAAGCATCAATGTCCCCTACATTGAAAAAAACTTTTATTTCTACCTGCTTCTAATACCATCTAACATACTATGATCTGTGTTGAAATTTTTGGGATGATTTCTGAAACTTTGGAGAAGCAAAGAACATAAACCAAAATCCTCTGAAAAGTAGTAGCTTAATTTACAATTTGAGGTATTGTTTTGCAATTGAGTATGTGCTTGCATCCAGTCCTTCTTTACCAGTGCAATGATTTTTAGAGAAGGGCAGCCCTTTTTACTTACATATATAAACTTTCCGTCATTAAAAGACATAAAGATATGCAGATATATGAAGAGGTCTTTTTTACAATATGCATGGCGTAACTTCCTTTAACTTGGGGAAAATCTCTTGCACCAATAAAACTGGTGCAGAGCATTTATCTAAGTATTGACACCAGAACTTAGATTAATCCTGTTTTTTTTTTTTAATTAACGTAGTACAGTTGATCATGGAGAAGGAGGAAAGGGAGAAGGAGCAGTGAGTGAGAACTGGGGAAAGACCTGAACTGACCTGATAGCAATCATTTCATAAAATTAGTTTTATCTTTAAGTATAGAAGAGACCCCTTGTTTGGCTTGAGCTATTAAAAAAAAAAAAAGAGAGAGAGAGAGAGAGAAGCAAGTTGTGAAGGATGTAATGAAAGATGGCACAAAGAGAAGCTGAGAAGTCAGGAAAGTAATGGCAAGTGATCATTTGTTTACACAGTGTATGAGATGCATTTAATTTAAACTTCATTTTTTCCTGATTTTTCCACCTAAGCATCTCCGACAGTAATTTTTTGTACTCACACACACATGTAGATATAAGCGCTACCAAAAGAACATTTTATTTCTGCATGAAGCACAACATTAAAAATGGATGACGAGCTGTTCTAGAGCTTCTTTCTAAAGTAATAGTCTATACAAACTGGAAAGTCCATCTGTTGTGTCCAAAAACAGGGCACAAAAACGTGTTCTGGGCTATGTTTGCTGTCTACGTGGAACACTGAGATAAAAATAAAGAATCTGATTGCTTATTCCTGATAAAGCATATGGAAAGGAAAGAAGGCACTTAGATTGGAAGTGGCTAGAGTAGAAGAATAAGCTTCTCTCCTGACTCAAGTGGAAACAAAATTATTTTAATTCCATTCTTCCCCAATGCAACATTTCATTAAACTATCCTTCAGAAAACAGAAAAAAAAACCACACCTATTTGACTTTATATTCCTATGAAAATGACAAAACAAAACTTGCAAGTTTCTAACTGACTCCATACACAGCATTTACAGACCTGCAGAAAAGAGGAATTGTTGGCTAACTGGAGTGAATGATTGTACCATGGCATTACAAGGACAAAATTCTGACAGAATTACAGAGTGTACAAGCTACTAGAAAGATAAAATAAAAAGTATCTTCTTTCTTAGAAAAGGATTTTCCAGCCTGTAATATTGGGTCCCGTAAAGCAGGCACTTCTCAGTCAACGAACTGACTGAGACATGGCCATAACCTAAAGCACAGCACTTTCCTTGGTATTTGAGGGAACTGCTCAGAGTCGAAACAGGGTGAACAAGCCCCTGAGTGCTCTTGAGTTTGCTCCCATTAATCCCCATTAGATTTGCACTGAAGAGCAAGTCAAACAATATGCCGCTGAGCTGACAGAACACATCAAACTGCCTCAAGCAGGGAATTCACTGGAGCTTGTGATACTATAAGATAGCACTTAAATGTTGTAGGATGCTCAATTCCCAGACCAATGGAAGCTTAAAGCTGTGATTTAAGAGATTTGCTAGTTTGCTGTAATATCAACCTAGGGTGTGAGAAAGTAGGAACACTTCTCGCTTCAGCATCTAGTGGTCACTAAGGCCAAGAGCTCAAGAACTGCCCTCGTGTTCTGCTCTGCAAAGCCAAAGGCAAGGCCAGGGGACAAAAGAAAAAAAGAAAATAGAGGAAATGAACGAAGAGAAAGGGGATATGTTGATTAAAATCTGCCAGGGACTCCATGAAAATGCTTTAATTGAGTTGCTATAACAGATCACAGAGAGTAGGATAAGACATTAAAGCAGAATTTTGAAAAGGTCTAACAACCAAACTGTAGGAATAAGAAATAGGAGGAAAGGTTAGCCAGGGATGAAAATAATAATGCTAATTGTTTGATGGATAAAAGATTTTCTGAGGCCAACCATTAAAGGTTAACAAAGAACACTTGATGAGATATAAGCAGCACCTGGGAAGGTTGTGGTAAAGGTAGAGAGGTGAGGATATAAAGATCACCTGGGAAGACTGCTAGGAGAAGGGAGAGAAACCCTGGATGGAGAAGAGGCGGTGGGGCCTCTTGCTTGTTGCCTGCTTCCCCTCTCTGTTTTCCCACACCAAACCAACTATTTTTATGAAGCACCTGCAGAAATATAAACACAGGCACATCTTAAAAAAATGGTAAACCCTCAAATTCCACTTCCAGCTGAAATAAGAAAACTGCAGATACAGGATAATGGGCAAAAATCCAACAAGTAAGGGGGCAATCTTGTAAATCGATGTTAGCTTGTGGTGGCTATTCATGTATCAGTTCCTCCAGTATGCTCGGTTATTATATTATTTAGATCAGAAGTCTAAATTTCTTCAAAAGTAGAGAGATGACAGACCACTAGTTTATGATAATAAAAGCTAGCCCAGTTTGAATAAGAGTAAGTTATTATATTAGTGTTAAAACATAAATGTAAATAATTTCAGCTCTACTCAACGTGTTTAAGCCTGCATTAAGTAACATCCAACACAACCTGTGAACCTTAAAAAGGCTACACAAGTGAAAGTGAGCATATTTCCTAGGAAAATAATTCTGGATTGGACATTGTGGTATCTTTATGCTGCATGGAGTTTCCAACACTTCCCATGTCTCCTGCACAAAAAAAAAAAAAAAAAAAAAAAAAAGGGCAGAATGCTTTTCTCAAGCACAGATATGGTACAGTACATAATGAAATTGCACTCAAATTCTGTTTTAAGTCTTGTGGGGACTGGACACAGTAATTTCTTCTATTAACTTCTAAAAAAACATAACCTCGTATACAAAATCAGAATGCCACTGCATTCCCTTTAAAAAGATTGTATCTGGTTACACACTGTAAGCATAAGATAATAGTTCTACTTCATAAACATCCATGCATGAATATCTCTACATATATACTCATAAGAATTTCAGCTGTCCAAATAACTTTCATCCTGTGCCATTCCTGTCATAGCTCTTTGCGCTTTTATTACTTTTCCTCATTAATTCCTCACAGATTTTGCCACTTAAGTTTTTTCTTTGGCTTCTCTGTTCTACATTTACTATTTGAGGAATATTAACAAACAGCTAGAGAACACACATATCCACTGTTTAACAAAATTATAGCCATACCATTATAGTTAAGGCTGTGTCAGTACTTTTGCAATAAAAACTGCTCTTCAGAGATTTATAATTCGAACATAAAAATTTATTCCGAGTTGAAACTTGGCATATAAGGTCATAGCCTACAGCAAATTTGTTTTAGCCAATTTTCAAACAAATGGATTCTGCCACTTTGAGTGCTGCAAATATAAATCAAAAAAGATTTACCAGTTTAAAGCTAAACGCTGTTGGGCGGATACTTATCCGCAGCAGAGCCATGATCCCTGTGGCCTTTCATTAGAAATCAGCTTACCTTCAACCTAAACTGCAGATTATTGAGATACATATGTATATCTACACACACACGTGTATATTTTCTTTCACACGCATAACAGAGGGCATTGTGACCTTTATAACTACCATCTTCCTTTGAAGGCCTGTTCCACTGATGCACACTGGTTTATATGAATTACAGACATGCCCCTTATTTTATGCCTGTCCCGCTGTGAAGGAGCAATTTGCATAGGGAGCTTAAGTACAAAAGTCTCCGCCAACTCTGTTGCACAGCAGGCTGTGCTGTGGCCAGCCTGCTGCCTGGACAGGCATCTTCAGGCTTGCTGTGCTCTATACACTCTGAAAAGTATATAAAGGTTTGTATCCAAGTTACATTTGCAGGCCCCGAGCATATAACGTGCACGTTATAATCTCCATGAGAGGCCTCCTACTTGCTAGAGAGAGAGAGAGAGAACGCAGATTTCTATCCTTTTTTCAATCGGGAAAAGTCTTGTCTTGAGTTCAGCAGCATTTTCCTTTTTATACCCCAGATTATGTTCATTTCATTCCAGTCTAATTTTTGACTTCTCTAAAGAAAATATTTGTAACGCAACTTTCGACAAGCTTTAGTAAATGCTTTGCTTCCATCAGAATACAATTAAATGCTCCAATAAAAAAAATATATAGATTAAAAATTCTCCTTTGAAAATATAGGCCTGTCAAAGGGTTGACAATCACAGTTGTTTTTTGAACCTTCAAACATTGTGTGAACCATCACTGTAAGAACAACAATTTTTCCATAATCTCCACTCCTCGCTAAAAGAATAGTTTTTCTTAATTTTGCTATTAATTCCTCACTTGCAGAACACTGGCCATACTACTCTTGACATTATGGCCCCAGAAAGCTTGTGTCTTGGCAAATGCCCAATACTCCACGGTTTTTACTTACTGCTACCACCATCTGTACTCACATGACTGTCTTCTCACAAGGATAAAGACAACTAATATTACGACCTTACAAACGGACACACCTGACTGCTACCCTCATGTCAAAATCCTGTGTCCATAAGGCAATTATCTAGTTTCGTACATGAGGTTTGTCTAGAAGATAATAGAGGAAATCCTTGTGGCCACTTCCCACATGACTTAAAACTGACTCCCAGCACACAAACACAGCTTCTAACTATAACTAACAGATTTAAACTCAAGTGAGACGGGGGTCCTCTTACGAGGTTCTCCTAATGGAGGAAGGGATTTAGTACTGGCTCTAAATTGTTTCTTGAGTAACAGACACCACAATGACACTAACCACAGAGGGTAAAGCAAGTGAATCATAGAATGCTTAAGGTTGGAAGGGACCTCTAGAGATCATCTAGTCCAACCCCCCTGCACACGCAGGGTCACCTAGAGCACGTGGCACAGGACTGCATCCCAACGGGTTTTGAAGATCTCCAGAGAAAGAGACTCCACAACCTCTCTGGGCAGCCTGTTCCAGTGCTCTGTCACCCTCACTGTTAAGAAATTTTTCCTTAAATTCCTGGGGAACTTTTGGTGTTTCAGTTCATGTCCATTACCTCTAGTTCCGTCAGTGGCCACCACTGAAAAGAGGCCGGCTCCATTCTCCTCACTCCCTCGCTTGAGGGACTTATAGACACTGACTAGATCCCCTCTCAGCCTTCTCTTCTCCAGGCTGAACAGGCCCAGCTCCTTCAGCTTCTCCTCATAGGGCAGATGTTCCAGGCCCCTGATCTTCCTTGCAGCCCTGTGCTGGACTCTCTCCAGCAGCTCCACATCCCTCTTGTACTGTGGAGCCCAGAACTGGACACAATACTCCAGATGCGGCCTCACCAGGGCTGAGTAGAGGGACAGGATCACCTCCCTCGACCTGCTGGAGATGCTCTTCTTAATGCACCCCAGGATCCCATTGGCCTTCTTGGCCACGAGGGCACACTGCTGCCTCATGGTCAACTTGTCATTCACCATGACACCCAGGTCCCTCTCTGCAGAGCTGCTCTCCAGAAGGTCAGTCCCCAGCCTGTACTGGTGTCTGGGGTTATTTCTCCCCAAGGGCAGGACCTTGCACTTGGCCTTGCTGAATTTCGTGAGGTTTTTCACCGCCCAGTTGTGTAGTCTGTCCAGGTCCCTCTGGATGGCAGCGCAGCCCTCTGGGTTATCAGCTACTCCTCCCAGTTTCGTATCATCAGCAAACTTGCTGAGGGAGCACTCTGTGCCTTCATCCAGGTCATTGATGAATAAATTGAACAGGACTGGACCAAGGACTGACCTCTGGGGGACACCGCTAGCTACAGGCCTCCAACTAGACTCTGCACCGCTGATCACCGCTCTCTGGGCCCTGCCATCCAGCCAGTTCCTAATCCACCTCACTGTGCACTCATCTATCCCACACTGCCGGAGCTTGCCCAGGAGGATGCTGTGAGGGACCATGTCAAAAGCCTTGCTGAAAACCAGATATATAACAACCACCGCTCTCCCCTCATCTACCCAGCCGCTCATTCCACCATAGAAGACTATTAGGTTAGTCAAGCATGATTTCCCCTTGGTGAATCCATGCCGACCACTCCTGAGCACCTTCTTATGCTCCACATATTTGGAAACAACAGCCAGGATGAGCTGCTCCATGACTTTTCCAGGGGTGGAGGTGAGGCTGACTGGCCTGTAGCTGCCTGGGTCCTTGTCATTTTTGAAGACTGGGGTGAGTCCTGTCTAACAAAGGCAACGAGAGGTGAAGTGACTTGCCCACAGCCTCACAACAAGCCAGAAGACGACACAGGAGTGCAAAACTGAAATTTTGCCTTTACCAGATCCTAAAAATACTGACACAGTCCAAAGCATCACTGCTAACTGCATTATTTGTTGTAATGCAATTCAGAATTACAAAGGACCAGAGAAGATACATGAATTTGTCTTCAAGACAAAAATCTTTTGTCAGTTCTCCTGTGCAAGACCTGTTCTCTGCAAGACTGCTGCCCAGCATCACACATAATGTGGGAAGGACAAAGCCAGCAGAGCTAAGAGGATCTGCCAAGCAGCATGATCTTTGCCTCTCTCTGCTTCATGAGTCTTGCACAATCTTAACTGGTTGCAAAGGGTTTCTTAAGCAAATATTTGTATATTAACACTGTCTGCCGTGATTCAAACATCTGCCTAATTCTATGATTAAGACCAGCCTTCATCATCACACTGATTAACTCAAATATTAGAAAAAATTGCTCTTTACATTAATATCAATGCATTTTTTTCTCTTGCATCAATATTTTTTTCAGAGACAAAGTAATTCCCATGAACTTTTGTGCAATTCATGCTTAAGTTCTTTTTTAAAAGCTGCAAAACAAAAAGAGACTCTTTTTACAGAACATTTACTGTGAACATTTCAGATGATGCTACAGATTTTTTTTTCTTTTTTTTTTTTTTTTAAGTTTCTGTGCTTATTGAAACAATTTGCAGCAAGAAGATACATTTTGAAATATTTGTCAGTTTTTTAAACATATTTTCTTGCAGGCATTCATAGTCGGGGAAATGGAAAAATTTCAACCCTTTAAAACACTACTTGTAAATGCTTCTTGAAGAAGGCAGGAACCACTCTTAAATGATTATTTTCTCCCAAACTTACTTACATGCTTTAGAATATAACTGGAGATTAATTATTTCTGAGACAGTTACTTACTCTATTCTCATTAGTAAAGATTGGTCTTGAAGAAAAACTGCATTCCATCACAGTCAGTACCAGTCCTTTAATATAAATTGTGTGCTAGAAATTATACAATAGAACCTCAGGAATTCTTAGAAATTTCATGTATAGTAAGGTGTATTTTTTTTTCCAGGGCCTTTGTCTTTCTATTCTATCCTTTTTCCAAAGTAGTAGTTATTACTGGGTATTTCTAGTAGGGGACCAGCATAACTTGATCTACCAAGCTTTATTGGTCTACCTTGCTTTATTTTAACTATATGTTTTACTTAGACGAATCCTATGCATTCCCAATGCTCTCTCAAACTGGAAACAAAAGAACTGCACACCTAGAAATTAATTTCACGCGGTGTTTGCTACACTGTCTCATTGTTAGACTGACTGTCTTCTTGGCACGAGCTCCTAAGTAGATCAACAATAAAAAAGTAATTCGAACCCGTTTAAGACGCATTTCTGACAATATCAATTTCAAAGAGGGCATCGGTTAGAGCAATATAAAAATTTCTTGTCAGGGACGTAAATTTGCATGAAGTTCAAGGGGACCATACATTGTTCCCAGAGTCATTCATAATATTAGCTCCAGCTGAAGAGGAACCCAGATCTAAAATATCATTATAGGCTCACTGGTTGCCTTTATTGCCAAAGAGGACAATTTTGTGTCATTAAATTGATTCAATATTTTAAAAAATATCCCTCTGACATCTGAAAAATATAAATGTGGGACAGGACATTATAAATGTTGACTCATCAGTCAACAGGAATTGGGTTTTGCCCAGAATTTTGCCTTCTAAGCTGGTACACCTGCTCTAATATAAAAGTCTCGAATGCTGCAGCAATTTACATTTTAATTGTTCATCAGGCTGTTTTATTCCAACACCCTGAGTATGCTTCTCAATACGAGGCAACAAACTGGCAAAACAACCCTGAAATACTCACATATTCACAAATAACAAAACAGGTATCATCTGTGGTCTCTGTATTGCATTCTAGGCAGAAGGTGCATACTCAGTATGAAATGCTTATTGTATATTGAGAAGCCCGAAAAATGCATTCATTTTACAATCAAGTATTGATTGAAAAGATAAGACGACTTAAAGCTACTGGAAAATTTAATTAGGCATAAATTGGGAAGCTAAAACATTGTTGACTGCAGAGTTTTCAAGTGTGTGGGGTGGGAGAAAAGGTAAATGACCTCTTTATTTTTGGAAATATATTTTCTACTATTCCACGAAACTGTATATTGTATGTAGCACAGCTTAAAAAGTCATCCAGGTATAATACTGAAGACTAATAATATGACTAACACACTCTGGAGACAGCAACAGTAGCAAGTCTACTTGAAAGCAGCAAAAAGAATGCTCCAATCCAGGACAACGGAACATGTGTATTAAAATGGAAAACAGTTTTTAAAATACAAACAGTTCTGAGACAACAGAAGACTATGTCAAGGAAAAAAGGAAAAAAGAAAAAAAAAAAAAAAGGTAAGCATTACTGAAGTGGGAAAATAATTTGAATCATGCCCTTCACCTCCAGTAAGGTCTGATGGACTCAATCTTGTCTCAGGTGCACTTAAAACCAGAATGGAATGACTCCAGATTCAGCTCTCTGCACTTGGGGTCAGGAGGGTCTCAGGGGCATGAGGGCTGAATGCAATTCAATTTTTTTCTGATAACCACATTTAGGGAACAATTTTCCAGATTCATGTAAAGATTTCAAGATGTCATAAATATACATTTCAGGAAACTATCATCTAATCTGAGAAAGATGGTAAGAGTTGTCCCTAAAACTTTTATTAAAACAAAACTTTGGAGAAGACGGCTGCCTGAGGTACCCCCCCCCCCCCTTTTTTTAATGATTTGATGAATTTTTAGGCTTTAAAAAGGGCACAACGGAGCAGGTATTTTTGTCTGTAAGACACATGATTTTTTGCATCTCTCTTGTTTTTCAGTTCTTTCACAAAATGAGATGCAAGGCATAACATGCAGTTTGATCAGCAGAGCAGCCTGGGAGGCCACAAGGCCACACATCCAGTTAATTAAAAGCAGTGCAGAACTCAACAATCCGTATCTGCCTGGGAAATAGAGTCACCACGGAGAGAAATACTGCTTCTGTAAGCCAGGCTAAGTCTGGTAAACATCACTTTTCAAAACATATGCATACAAACACATGCAAAAATGTAAGGAGAATCAGGTAGCGCCATTCTATTTGAGCCTGATTCTTTCCTTGCTTACCTCGCCATAAGTTTGCATTGAGTCTACAAAATCTGTGACACTCTGGGATAAAGAAGAGAGAAATCCAGCCCACTGGAGAACAGACAGGGTAGGAGGAGGGTGCAGGATCCTTTTGTGTGTTAGTTATTCCAAAAGGAATACCCTAATTCAATCCAGCCGCCATGCCCTTGCAACAGGTGGCAATTGCTTTGACAGCCAAACACAAAACAGCCGTGTAAAGAAGGGGAAGGCATCAGCTGTGACCTCCATCTAGGGCACCTGGGGAGCAAGCTGGGGCAGGGGCCAGGAAATGAGGTGTATGTTAATGGGCTAAAGACCTCATGGGGATTTTAACATTTAGCTCCTGCAAGCGGAGCCAATCCATGCTTTCCAATTGCTGGAAACCCCACAAAGGAGTTTAAAATGTAACATTACTGGAATCACTGTTAATAGCTGAAGATGCTTAACAGAAACTGAGCCTGTGTTTTATAAATTAAGAAATTAATTCATGAAAGCACTCAAATAACTTCTTAACCATAATGCATTCTTAAATGAATGAAACTTAAGCATACGCTTAAAGGTTTGGCTGCATGGAGCTCAAATGTGTTGCTAAACCAAAGCAAAACTCTGACAGGATTCTGCCATACCTGAAAGCATAATGATCATCTCCTCACAAACATTCAGCAGATTTTGTAACATGAGTCCTAAAGGGTGGGAAAGGGGGGAAATCCTTTAATTATAATTGCCGAGCACAGATGTGTAATATAGCATAGGCAGAGATTCAGCCCAGATGAACGATGGGGACGACGAGTGCGAATCCTCAAAGTGTTAACTGGCACGCTCGCTGCCTCCACTGCGAGGCCAAAACACTCAATCACCAGTTCCCACCTCTTCCTTCACGGGTTGATAGTTTCGCATTAGTTTGCAACTATGGTAAATGACACTGACATGCAATGATTTGGGGCAAATTATAACCACTCTGCTCAAAGTTAAATCCAGAGAGAATAACCAGACTGCATTTTGAAAGTCACGAAGAGGGTATTCCCAAAGACACGGTTCAGGTGGCAGATGACATAAGTCATAAAGCTGCTCCTGGGAAACAAGCCACAGTAATCTACGCCTGCAGGCCAACTGCCAGCTTTACTGCTGGGAATTATGCCCAGGGAGCAGACATCCCTACCGGCAGTATATTCCTCAGGACCCATCGTTCCGGCACAGGTCTGGATTAATACATGAGGCAGCCCATATGGTGGCTACTCTTAAAAAAATAAATTAAAGAAACTAAGAAACTAGTGCCTAGAGCTACACCGATGAGCTCACTAAATAATTTGCTAGTTTTTTCCTTCTCCCAATATCTCCTAGGACCCTTTGCAAGGAAAATAAGAAAAACACCTCCACACAGGGTCTCCCTTTAGGGAATTCAAGGCAAGAATCTATATCTAGAGATCCTGACACAATAAAAGAATTCCAAAACACATGAATTACAGAGCAAACAGCAGCAGGGATTACTGGTGTCTAAAGGCACCCTACTGTCCTACCCCACTGGTCAGGAGTAGAACTGCTTTGCTTTGGGAGCAAATTTCTTTACTATTTCAAGACAGTCCAAGCCATAACAATGCCTTCCCTGACCTCCTCTCAACTCCAAATCCAAACTTAGGTACCAGGAAACACAAAACATTTCTATGAGTCAGCATGTTTATCTAAAGATAACAATTTCTAAAAGACAACTAAAAACTCTTCATCTCTTCAGCCTCTTATATGTTGCAATATATATTTGTTAGAGATGCAGGACCTACCTGCAAATAGTGAAAGCATTTTTTGCAATATGTTCATAAATAAATCCTGTTTATACCTCCCCCCAAATACATGGAAAAAAAAATAATGTGGGTTACTCTTTGAATAAACTAACTCAGAAATAGTTCAAACAGCTAATTAAATATTAACCCTCTCCTTAAATACTTCCAATGAGACAGCAGCACTTTACTTTCCAAATAAAAATGTCCATTTTAGCCCAGAGTTCCAAATCATGGTTATAGAATACTGTCATAATTAAGAACTTGATCTGTTTGAAGCAGCTAAAATGTATTTAATATTTTCTGACTTCAATTGTACTGTCACAGAGTACATGAGATTTTTTATGAATGATTTATAGGGACAGATAATCTCCTCACCAGTCAGTGAAATACAGACATATTTGGAAACAAGATGCTATTTGCTACAGAGAAGACGACCGATTTTATGTCAGCTTTAGGACGGACAGGCTGACTTTT
Organism: Tinamus guttatus; assembly: GCF_059628265.1. NCBI lineage: Eukaryota > Metazoa > Chordata > Aves > Tinamiformes > Tinamidae > Tinamus > Tinamus guttatus. The sequence continues at coordinate 4,133,920 of NW_028288756.1, read as the reverse complement.
TTTTTTTTCTTCCTTCCTCCCCCTTCATTTTTAGACAAGAAAGTACAATGAATTACCCATATGGGAGTTTGGGTAGCAGCGTGTGCCATGCTTTAGCTGGTTGCCACTCTTTCCTCTCAGAAGTACTGAGGAAATTTTATGACCACAACAGTTCTAGGCCTAATTTTACATCTCACAGGAGAGTTAGAAATCTCAGTAAGGCTTCGACATATTACTACACTGATCACAGTCTAATCATCGAGAGGAGAGCACTTATGAAGAATACGGGATAATCATTCTTCAAAATAAGCAAGCAATGTGTCAAAATAAAATCATGTGATATGCTAGAATATTTATACTGATACTTCCCCTGCTTATGTTACCCTTGAGATTTAGTGTCTACAAGAATTATCCTTGTTTATAACATCATATGGGCAATAGTACCCAGGTCACACACTGCAGCTGCTCTGCCTGAGACTGGGGAAACACCAATGTGATTATCTACAACCCAAGAAACAATATTATTTCACTATTGCCCTGGGACTTTTCTACAAAACCGGGAAACTCATGTGAACTACTTGCTTACTTAATATCCCACCTAGCTGGTCTTTATTTCTTCTATTTATGCTCTAGATTCATGCAACTCTGCAATATGACGTGAAAGGCCGTTAAATCAACTGCCCTTTTAACACACCACAGAATATTGCTTTAAACATAACCATATTCAAACACTACTAACGCCATAGATAGCATTACTGGATAGCAAATTTGCAAAATAATCTGACATTCCAATAGGAATGCATATTTTATTTGTGTGTGTGTGTGTGTGTACATATGAATATGTATATATAAAATATAGAATCATTATGATTAGAGAAGACCTTCAAGATCGTCGAGTCCAACTGCAAAATATACCCTACCTAATATAGATAACGTACATAAAATACTTTCTCCACTCCTAGGATGTTTTCAGTAAGGCATAGGTTATAGTATCTTCAGAAGAATAAATTCCTCTGAAATGTCAGATTTTAAATCACCTGATGCAAAGGCATAAAAACAAGTCAACATCTAAAATACCATGCTTTGAAAGCTTGAGCCTATTAATCAGGAAAAAAAAATAAGCCATTGACAGAACGATGATATCCTGCATGACAACACTCAGTTTGATGTGATGTGCAATAATCTACTCAAAATCAGCATTTACGATGCAGCAGTTGAACCTATTCAGTTGCAATGACACAAATTGTCCTCAGCAAATAACATGGTATAAATAATGTTTTAATTAAAATTCCTGGCCTGTAATGCGGGCTAAGAAGTTGTAGCTCAGGTTGAGACAATATGACTCTTCAATATAACTACGCTATAAATAATCTTGCTTATCAGGGAAAAAAGCAGTTGCCCCTGGGATTCAGAGCAGGGATGGTGACAGCGCCGAGGCAGTTGCATTATTAAACCCCTTGTGTTCAAGAGAACGTCAGCAACCAACAGGGGTCAGTACATATCCCACAGCATTATGCAAATAGATGCATGTTTAAAACTTTGTAATTTTTTCTTGAGCATTTAATATTAATCTCAATATTAATTGCACCAAGCAACTAGTACATCTGAAAAACTCCTAAAAATACATAAAAATGTCACGTATACTTTATATCTGGATTAAGGACTGACATCAGGAAGAAACAGAAGTAAGTTCCTGAAGACAAGAACAAGCTAGCACTAGTTCGCAAGAATCTGCTTGACCAACCACATACACACTCACAAAAAAAAAGCTTAGATATGGAATTATATAAAAGGCTTGAGATGAAAAAAAAAAAAACAATTCAAGAAAGAGATGACTCTTAGGAGATTCTCTCGCTTGCTTGCTTGCCTGACTAGGCAAGGTTTTAAACCACCAGCACGTACTGCTGCAATGAACTATACAGTCGTTTTGTGCCTATGTTTAATGCTACTACACTGAAAAGTGGTCTGGTACCCTGGATCTTCCTGCAAGTGGCAGGCATTTAAGACTTCAAAAAGTAAAGACATTTCCTTTTTCAAGTTGTATAAAGGAACACACTTTCTGAGAAACTCAAGAAATCATGGGCAAACATTTGTTTCAAGATAATTTTTTTAAAAAAAAGAAAGAAAAAAATATGGCTCTTTTGATCCTCACTGTTGTCCTAAGTTCCATGGTGAAGAGCATGTAGGGTTTAGCAAAACCAGTGGCCAACTACAGAAAAGAAACTGTAATGAAACGGTTTGTCTGCTCTAACCAACATCTAAGTAAAGCAAAGTTGCCAGTGTTGGGAAATAGAAGCACTTGCATTTCCTAGTAAACACATCTTCACAGGCGAAGACCATCTGCAACTATGGCTACATCTTAAGTGAAGTATTTTGGTACCTTTTTGGATGCAATACAAGTGAACATCCCTAAGCAGCTGTAAGCTCAAAAAAAAAAAAAAAAAAAACCACAGGGAGACCCGGAAAAAGCTAACCATTTGCAGAGCTAGTACAGTTTGCAGACAACACGGTTATATGTACAAAGAATACGAATTCAACAAACACAAACACTTGTACCTACAAGTTTATTTTGGCTGCAATGATGTTTATTGTAAGCAAGTATACCTGAAGCAATAGCACACTAATCACCTAAGCCACTGAAATGACAAGCACTTCAGAATTTGCAATGAAACAGCCAAGTCCTGGAGGTACACACAGCTGCAGCAGTAACACGGCCCCGCAGAAGCTCACACAGCTTACTGGTTTCACATCAGCTCTGCCTTGTGACTGAACAGCTCACAAATGTGTTCGGGATCATCAACATCCAACTGCACAGACCTGCTGAAGAAACCCTGTCTGCAGCTGAGCAGTTGGAGAAGGGGTGCGTTTCAAGAGGATGTTTACTGCGTTCTCCTACACACGTATCTCTCTTTCACGCTGGCTGCAGAGTCTCCAGCACAAGCAGTGAAGCAGTCCCTGGTCTCCATGCATTCCTACAGCCTGCCCAAACATCCACAGCACACAGGACACCTTCTGTAACCATCTGCACATCATAAAATAGTAACTAAGGAAATTGAGTTGGAAGTAGCTTGCCAAGTAATTGGATCAGCTCAGAGCTAACAGCAGCACTGTAGCTTCTCCAGAGGGTGATACAGACCTGTTTTGTTACAAACTCTAATTTCTAGGATTAGTCAAGAGTTAAATCCATACACTGGGACAGTGGTTAACGTGGATGGTGATAACTGCAGGACTCTGTAATGAGCAGCTCCCTAATAAGTGCTGTGACATTTGTGTTGGTTTCACTTATCTCTAGAATTTCACTATTTTTAGATATGCCGCTGAATAGATTCTTTTTTTGTGTATGATTTTTTTAATGGCTGGATCTCATATTATTCTTTTTTTTTTAAAAAAGCTTAATTCAGAGTGAGCAACCATAAATTGTCACTACTTTCACTACTTTGTTTTAGTTGATCTAATGTGCTTTTGCTGAAAAAAATCAGAAAATAAAACAACCTTTTAAAGATGTTGCTTTAAAACATTGTGGGTTTTTCAATATGTTTTAGGAGATCAGTTGAAATCAGTAGAAAATATCTGGGCTTGAGTATTTGACTTATAGCTACTTGAGATTGTAATTTGTGAGACATCTTGACTTCTTTGGATTATCTAGGTTTCTTATTTTTCCAACATTGAGGAAACAATAAAAATAAGAAAATGAGTTATCTGTTGAGCTCTTATTGTATTTTGACAAGTAGCCTAGGCCAGAATAAGCAGATCTTTTGCTCATATCCTTTATCAATGTTTCCAGTGACAGACCACTCTTCTTTATACCCTCAAAAGACTTTGTTACATTATAGTTCTTTAATTTGCTCATCTGTTCACAGCTCTGCCAAAATAAACTGTAATTCAGTGAGTATCTAATAATATTAGCACAGTACCTCGCCTACATACCCCTTAAGGCTAAACATAAGACGATGGAAAGAGGTAATGTTTGACCTCAGATCTAGATTCTGGATACAAGGTTCATTTTGTGCTTAGAAACAGGTTTATCTACACACATAAAACAACATATGAAACGTGAGAGAACAATTCCTTATGACTACTGACATGTAAATTCATGTGTAGATTTTTCGGTTTATATTTAAGCAATACTTATAGAATAGTACATTTAAAAAAAAAAGTTTTTCTTTGAAACATTATCAAAATGATGAACTTGATTCACAGGATGGAGATGGAAAGACTAAAAATCATACAGGATGTAAATCCACTTCATACAAAATGAAATATTAACTATTCGGATTTCTAACCTAGGTAATAGAGTGAACTAACTAGACTATTTCTAACTAGACTAGAAATAGCTGAAAAGAACTATACAGTACTATTTTGCAATCATACATCATGCTACATTTTCAGTACTGCAGTGTGTTACGTCCCCATCGCTGTTTTCCCATATAGTGTAGATAATAATTACCCATCCAACTACAACATTCAAGCCCTTAGGTGAGACTGAAAAGCAATTATATTTGATCATTTAATAAAGCATTAAGTGTACATTTGAACTATTCAATCACCAGTGAATATACTTCTCCAAAAAACCCACACTTCATCCACATGCCAGCTATTATTCTTTTATACATTATTTTTCAGCAGTCCTTACCAAGGCAATTACTCATTTGGCTAAAGGATGGAATGACTCTTTCTCTGTATTATACTTTTATAAATATTTCACACCATGACAAGTCCTCCTCAGGTCTGAGGACCAATGCTCACCCACGCAGCAGAGTACTGCCTTTTTCCATAGTATGACCTATGACTGAAATAACCCTCAACTCTGCTATGGAAATAACCATTTTTTTTTTTTCCCTGATACACAGTATGCAATATTTTGAATTTGCTTTTCTGTTTTACAAACAGCAATCAATCTAAATCTGTAGACACGAAAATTGAAAATCCTGAATCTGTATTACAACAGAACAACTTTTTTGTGTGTTTTTTTTTCTTCCTTAGATCCCAAACACAATACATTATCTTGAAGACCTTCTCGTCTTCCCCTTAAGTGAGTAGTGAATATTATAGATACAATCTAACTATGTCAAACCTAAGTAGAACAGCAACTGAAAAGACATGAAAGTCTACAACAAAGGAATTTATGATAACCTAAGTTTTTGGGATGTTCATTATGTTATCTCTCATGTTAAATTAGAAATGGTGCTTGTATTTTAATCAGAATCTTCTCACCATCAGGACCTTAACCAATGGGTGTCAACGGATTTATAATTTACAATCTTGTCCTGGAACCCAAACTTAAAAGTTTTCTATGATGATACTGTTACCCTGCAGTAGAATAAAGACAACTATCGGGTGTGAGAAGGAATTGGAGAATAGCTCAAACTCAGTCACACACGTTAAACTTACATGATAAATATACCACAAAGACGATAAGAGAGGGGCTAGAGAGAAAATATTTTGATATCTGGGACCCGTTACATTTGATCTATGACTTAATTTGACCTCTCCTGGAAAACTAAACACACATGGTGTCTTACATGTGGAAAAGCTCCCCCATGTAAAGCACTGACCCCACCTGTTCATATAAATGGATATTCAATTTCTGTCAGCATTTTATCCATGAAGGAAGACATGATGAGTGGTAAAGACGACTTGCTGTTCTTCCAGTGTAGGCATAAGCCTGTCTGCATCCAAACTAGTATATAAAATAGCAATCTTCATTTCATATAGCATTTGAGACTGCTAAAAGGCCTTCTTTGTGGAGTTTCATATACATGGAATTTTCAGGGAACTTTTGATACTACTGATCTCCTGAATAAGTACTGCATTAAATAACTAGGTCACCCTACATTCACCACCTATGATAGAGCAGCATAACTAAGCCAGCTTTATATTGGCTAGCCAGACTGTTGTAAGCAAAGTGGGCAACGGAGAAATCAAAGGAGGTACCAGACCTGCTTTAAACCTTACATAAGTGGTCTATGTTTCCCCCACTGTCTATCCCTATATAGCTAGAAGTACATAAACTCATTACTTTAAGTATAGCTAGTGAAGCTTATTTTATAGCACAGCTTAGCTAAAAGGCTGCAGACAGAAATACATACTATAGCATTTGCAGTTACAAGCCAATCAAATGGTATCCTTTAATGGTTTTACATCATAACCATTAACAACACTTGTGCTTGGCAAATCAACAGTTTTTGTACTTGAGAACAGAAATAATGCTGATAGCCTTCACCATAATAATAATAAAACAAACAGAAAGACCTGGCTAGTACTTGAATGGAAAGTACCCAAAACAAGTGTAGATCTGATATTTGGAATTAAATTTCAGTAGCATTGCTTAAAAATTTCAGATGCCTGAAAATCTCTAACACAAACAATACAAATTATTTATTTCAATTTCAATGTGAAATTGATTTCAGTCCTAACCATCAGACATGTTTTGGTAGAGTTCCTGTTAAATGATACCACTCATGCAAATCTTTATACCATGGCCAATAAGCCCATTTGGCCTGAACTGATAAACTTGTTCTATCTAATCTTTGCCTAAACCTATCAAAAGAAAAGAAATACATATAGTATCAGAAACTAGTATAATGTTAAAAGAGTAGATTTCTTATGAGAACTCTTTCATACACACTACTTTTCAGGAAAAAAAGAAAACAAAACACACTAAATACACAAAAATATGGAAGGCATACACAAATGAATTTTATCAGGCCTACCTGCTCTACTAACATAAAAATAATAAAAATAAAATTTATTTTTGTTGGGCTGGAATTTTGTTTATTTATTATATAGTAAATAAAGTCACAAAACACTGGAGAGAAATAGTCATGGCATACATTATGCATGTGCAGCCTCTTTAACGTTGCCTAGAATAAACTATCAATCATTTATACCTGTTATAAAAGCTTTGTGGATTAGTAATGATACACTGGCAGATTAAGAAATGTGTTTTGGAAAAGAGAATTTTAAGTAACAGATTTTTCCTTTTGAAACATCATCTGATAAATCGGAGATTAGATATATGTGGTACCAGTTAGGAACTAATGATTGTCCTGTATATATTAAGAAATACGGGTGTATCTGTCAGTCCCCATATCCAGTTTGGTGAGAACTGGACACAGAGTGGATACATTTCAGAGCCCTGGAACAGGCTGCCCAGAGAGGCTGTGGAGTCTCCTTCTCTGGAGATCTTCCAAACCTGCCTGGATGCCACCCTGTGCCACGTGCTCTAGGAGCAGGGGGGTTGGACGAGAGGATCTCTGGAGGTCCCTTCTAACCTCAACCAATTTTTTAAAAAATATTTTCTAGTAATGTATCTTTTTAGTACATCTGGGTTTGGAAATCTGAGCCTTTGCCAGAGTAGAAAAAAAGAAAAACACAGTGTTAACACAAACAGAAAGACATAATTTAACCAGCAATTATGTGCCTTAGCTAGACTCCTGGTAACAGCAGATTCTTGTAAACCTTAATCATGATTAGGATTGAACTCTTATGCACAGACCGAACACTTGTAAATATTATTTGGAAATCAAAACAAAGACATGAACCAGTCAGTTTTGCCTTCTCTTTTTGATATAAATGCAATGGGGGGAAAAAAGAGGTGATTCTAGATCTGGTTCAAGAATTTTCACCAGTTCTGTCAACATTTTACAGCATCTACTGACCAGCCCTGGTCAGAGTAAGACACTAACAGGCTCCCGTCTTCATGTAGGAACTGATTTGAGCTATGCCTTGTTGCTCCTTTGCATTCAATACATCCTTTCCCTTTCAGAAGCTTTGCAAAGTGGCCAGAAGATTGGAGACAGAGGTACCTTTTGCCCACTGCTCCCTCCCCAGATTTTTACCTGAGAATGTACCATTTTGTAAGCATTAAAAAGAGTGAGAGGGCTACTTCCCCACAGTCCTAATGTTGGAAAGGACCATCACTTTTCTCCTCAGTTGGCTTTCTTTGCACATTTCTACAGCTCAAGTTACACAAGAGGGATCTAACAGAGCCTGGACATCACAACAAAGCCTTATAAATCAGCCCACACTCCCTAAAAATCTAACTTGGTTAATTTGTCACAGCAAATGCAGCTTGTCCCTGGAAAAGTTAAAATAAACAGGAAAACTTGTATATACCTCTTTCTAGACTGTGGTCATTTTCCTGAGTTCCCAAGGCTCAGTCCTCAGGTACTCAGGTCCTCAAGTATGTAGGACACTCCAGAGCTGAGGTAGTACCAGCCCTTCCCACCCCTCTGCAGTCCTGTAACACAGTATTATTAGGAATACAGAGGGAAAGATAACTGCTCCTGCACTTTACACATACCCACACCGATACTGAATCCACGAGAGATGGCAAAGGATGTCGGTATAACAATAGCTACACTCACTATCCTACAACCTTTTTACGGTTTCCTCAGCCACCACAACGGTGTTACCATGGTACTGCTTGTGGTCCTAACACTCGGATCACATTTAATCACTTGCAAGGTAAGGACTGTTACGGTGACCACAGTAGCAGCTAGACATCATTTTACATTTTCAAAGGATGCACCAGCTAATTAATTCTCATAGCCTTTAATTCTATCCAGAGAGGGCTATAAAGAGACAAATTCAACCTTGACTGTTAACAAGTCCAACAGTCTCCCAACTTCGCCCCTAGAACTAAATTATGCTACTTAACATGGTTCAGTCCAACACGAGAGAGAGGATTTCTGCTGACCTCAACAGGTAGATCTGAGAAAGGAGGGATGGTTCTGTCTTGCAGAGCAAGGAAGTCTTGGTATTCAATCCAGGAAATGTCAAACATAGTCTAATTTTTCAAGCTTGTGAGTGATCCTATTGACTTCAGCTTAAAAGCTTAAGCACAACCACAGATGCTTTACAGGTTTGGGAATTCACTTTCAGGATCAGGGCAAATGTGGATTTGCAGCTGAGGACTGTGACACAGATTCTCCTGGCGCCTAGTTCTAAACTTGTTCCTTCGGATTACGCCATCTCTGTTGGTCATCCAAAAGGCATTTTGCCAGTGCACTGCCTTCCCTTTATTCCCTCTCTTTTTCTGTGCATACAGGCAGCAGGCATGCATTTGAGATGTGCACAAAACCATAGCCTTACACTTCATTTTCTACACTATATGCATCAGCAGCTACTAAAACATGATGGAGCTAAAAGGCTGTGACTATTACATACCTAGTAATGCACTGGTCACTGCAGGGGTGTGTGAGTATTTGGCTGCCGTGTTCTCACAGCCACCAGGAGGAACATAGAGGAATCTTCCTGCAAACCTGCTGTCCTGACACATGAATTAGAGCAATGAATCAGCCCAGTGAGCTAATACAAAGTGCAGCTCTTCTCAGAAAGCTTCTTTGAATGAGATGGGAAAGCTTTACAACTTAATGTACAATCATCCTTGGACATAGCTAGATATCAGTAAATATTTTACCTGCAAAGAGATGTAAGTCTCCCATAGATTTCACAGGTTTTAGAAAAAGAAACAACTATGCAGCCATCATCTCACTGGGCACAGTCCTTCATCAACAAGCACCATGTCATCCCCTCCTCCTTTTATCTCCTTCCTGGCAACAGTTTCTTGAGGATACACAGAATTTCCTGGTTTGAGCTACTGTCCAGGTTGGGTAAGAATCCTGAGTGAAGGAAAAAACAGAGATATCTTTTCTTCCACTACCAGCTCTTGCTTTTAAGCACATTTAAACTAAAGCATGCTAAAAAAAAAAAAAAAAAAAAAAAAAAAAGACTTCCAATCGTTATAATACTGCTATAAAGTTGTTCTTAATCTCTACACAAGTTTATTATCTGTCTTGCTCCCCTTCACACCTCCTTTTCCCTATATCCTACACCTCATTGCTCTTTACCTTTTTCCTAAAGTTTTGCCTGAAGTTATTCTTAACTTCCTCCTCCAAACTGATGCCTTTTCTGACCTTCCTCCCAAAATAGGATATGACGACTAAGAGCTTTCCCTTGGCTTAGCTCAGGTTCATCATCCTGGCCAGTCCTGCTGCCTTTCTCTTCCTGTGCCATCGTAGCTCTATGAATGCCCATAAGCCAGTCTGGTAGCTGTGAGGAAGGATTTACTTATCTCCATTAAACCTGTCGGATACACTGGCCTTAGCATCTCTGGCAAGATAATGCATTGATGAAGGGCTATTTCATTTTGAAAAGTGTTTGGGCTGTATTTTTTTCTCAAATGTGCATCACAGCCCTGGGACAGTTCCTATTACTGCACAATCTAGTTTTCCTGCTCACAGACTTACAGTAGGTACCTACTATAGGGTACAAGTGCTGAACCCTGTAGGACTTCCCAGTCACCCACCATTAAATATCCTATACAAGAATGTAATTTAATGTTCAATTTGCTATGAACATAAGAAAAACGAAGCCAGTAGGACAAAAGATAGGAATATTCATATTCGATTTTTTAAACTCATATTTGAATTTGTTTTTCTAAATTATGCTTCTATGCATAATTACAGTTCGTGGAAACTATATGGCAAAGCTGGAGAGCTCACAATATCAAGGTAAAGATTAGCATGACTTGATTTCTAATCTAGAAATCCTCACATGAGGAAACACTAAAGAAACTTGATAGGGAGAATTTCTTGAATAAACAAATTATATTTTGTCTGTGGATTAGGTACACTTCTGGTACTTTTGCCAGTGCAGTTTCCACTCTCCAATGCATTGCAAATCTAGCTAAGAACATTAAAACACCACCAGTTTTTCTGAAACAATAAAAACAGCAGACAGATACAAGAACCACAGCATGCTAGGCCTTGAAGAAAGAGGTTAGTCCGAAGCCCAACAGCCCTAGGGTAAGGATAGATGATACTGATATTAGCCCTGAATATAAGAATACCAGAGGTTGTAAGTTTATTCCATTATCTGGATCCATCATCAGACAGCATGAAAATTGCATGATATTTATATTTCCTGACAAAGTCTTGGGGAAATTCTAACGGGTCCATTGATGTTATTTTTGAGTCTGCCTAAATTAAGTGAAGACTTTACATTTAAAAGATTTTATTTGACTGCAGATCAATATTCAATTGTACATTTCAATTTTCCTGGTCCATGTACTGTAAAAGTTTTCTTTTGAGCTACAGTTATATTTAATAAGTATGTGCTAATAAGTATCTGGAATTATGCAATGTTTATCTTACAAAGAATAGCAACAAACAGTGCTCCAGGACAACTTTCTGAAAAGGCTATGGACTAAAATTTTTAATTCTAATACACATGAACTTGGGAACTTTTCTCTTAGAAGACAAATAAGTTCCCAGTTGTGCCCTTCAGCTTTTTCCCATCTGAAACTAACAATAAGTATTATTCAGAAGCCATACGACACAACAAAACCAATTAGGGAGCTGGTGGTAAAAGAGATGTGTCATGATCTGGCTTGTGTTAGGGCCTATCTTTGCTCCCCATAAATACATTACTTTACCCACAGCTAAAAGTAGCAAGCGCAAGAGCTGCCCCCCAGGTCCACACTACAAACTCACTCCATAGAAGTGTCCCAGCCAGGTTTCTGGAGACCAAAGTGAGCAAGATATTTACCCCTGAAGCTGACTCTTCTCCCATGCAACCTCTTGAGCAAATATAGACAAAGGGGTCTGAAGTTGCTCTTGTCACCAGGTGGGAAAGAGAAAGCAGTGGTGGCAGGTCCGTGATGGCAAATTTAGAATCATCACAGAACACTTAAGATTGGAAGGGACCTCTAGAGATCATCTAGTCCAACCCCCCTGCACACGCAGGGTCACCTAGAGCACGTGGCACAGGACTGTGTCCAAGCGGGTTTTGAAGATCTCCAGAGAAGGAGACTCCACAACCTCTCTGGGCAGCCTGTTCCAGTGCTCTGTCACCCTCACTGTTAAGAAATTTTTCCTTAAGTTCCTGTGGAACTTTTGGTGCTTCAGCTTGTGGCTGTTTCCTCTATTTCTGTCGGTGGCCACCACTGAAAAGAGGCCAGCACCATCCTCCTCACTGCCTCCCTTGAGGTACTTATATGCACTGATTAGATCCCCTCTCAGCCTTCTCTTCTCCAGGCTGAACAGGCCCAGCTCCCTCAGCCTCTCCTCATAGGGCAGATGTTCCAGGCCCCTGATCATCCTTGTGGCCCTGCGCTGGACTCTCTCCAAATCCCTCTTGTACTCTTTAAGCAGGCGTGAGTATGTGATTTCTAGGAGGTGATAGGAGTAACTGTTCTCAACTGCTGGTCCTCTGCAAAGAACCATGACAAGGTAGGAAGCATTAAGAAGGATTAAGATGACAAGAAGATGAAAAAAATGCACCGTATTTATGCTTTTTTTCTTTAAAAAAAAAAAAAAAAAAAACCTTCTTCACACATAAGACAAATACTGCTTTACCATGTGATCTTTAAACTGTTTGTTACTTTACAGATTTAACTGTCCATGTCATATACTGATGCTCCTTCCTATTTTTCCCTTGGACCACATCCCTTCAGTCTCTCCACAAACCTCCGCAACTTTTCAAAATAGCTGCTCTTAAATTTAGAAAATGCATGATATCATATTTGGAAATATCATAATCTGTTGCCACTGAATATCAAACCTAGTTCTCACAGGGTACTGGCACACGAATTACACTTAATATTCATGCTAACATTTCTTAAGGTATTCCTATCCCCAATAAAACAGATGATCAAAGAGGCAGAAATAAAATTCTATTTTCCTAGTCAGGCTATTAATTTAGTTTGGTATCAAGACTAGATAAAACACAGAATAAAAGAGGAAAAAGTACATAGTGAAACCCCACAATCAAGGATGACATCTAAATGCCAAAATAAACAAGGCTTCTGGAAATATTCTATAGAATTCTTCAGAATTTCAACTGTGAAATGTTATCATGTTAACTGTGGTTGGGGGAGGGGGAATTCTTAAGTTCCAGCTTAAGGATATTGATGCTAAGTTCTTCAGAGGTTATAGTTTAAACCCTTGTTTAGTCATCGTTCTTCACTGTCAGCAATATCTGAAATAAGCTCATTCCTCTACTGAACCAACTTTTCTTTTTCTTTCTCCTAAATTAAGATGAGACAATCAGATTACAGGCAAAGCATTGTATATTGTATTTTAGAGAAGGTTTAGCTTTGTGTTTATTTAAACCTGGCACGGCAGCAAAATTTCAGAGCTTTCTTAGGTATAGTTTTATCTTAATAGGTGTAAACAGGAATTTTGAAGGCCTAACTGCAGGTTTATTTTACATGGAACAACCAGAATGATAGCGTACCACAGTATATCAAAGATCAATCACCTTGTACGTCACAGAAGGGTCTCTAAAGAGCAGTGTTTTTTCTAAGATTGCCATCTCACTGTAGAGATGACATCAGATTATCTAAAAGTACAGTTGATAGCAGATCAGTAGCAACCTAATCTTCTGTTATCAGAACATTAGCATAGTAGGAGATAACTGAGTTTTACAGGATTCTGTTGTCTCAGATTATGGTTGTGCAACGGTTGCCAGAAAAACAGAATGCACAGAATAATACAAGATGTTACTATAAGTATCTCTGACACACCAAAATAGATACAGGATATCTGATGTAATATAAATATCTTATGCATTTTATGATTTCCTTTTCACCACGACTTCAGTGTGGTAATAAGAAGTTGGTCTCATTTGTCCCTTTGTAGATAAGCAGTACAAGATTATCAGAGTACTTATACTCACTTTTACGCCTTAGGTAAGGTAAAAGTTCTAAATGCTCTCAGAAAAATGAAAGGACGAATAATCTTTTTTTCTTATTGCCAGGCAGGCTACATTATGACAGTACAAAAGGCGACGATATAAAGGACTACTCATGTCACAGCATTTCAGACTCCTAATTAGCTGCCTATGTTAACCAGCTAATCTCCTGGTGAAGTGTGAGTTATAAAGTCTTTTAGTATTTCTTGGAGAAAAATACTATTTTTCAGACACCAATTGAGAGAATATCCCTTTCTCTGCTGGCTAAATTAGATCTTTAGATAGAAAAGATCAATAGATCTCTATTGGCTGCCTAAAATAGATCTTTAAAACTGGGTAATATACGTAGACATTTTATCACTGATCTGCATTAGGACTTCACCTCCTCCTACAGCTAAAGTATTCAATCAGTGGTGGCAATGATTCATAATCATAGGTCATCTGGCATGTTAATCGCACAGAGAAATAAATTGACTTCATTTTGAGATAAGATGCTCCAAACCAATGAGCTATCTTTTATATCACTGGGGAAAAAAGACAGCGCCTGCTTTCAGAAATGTAACTTAGAGGCTGGGATCTTTTTTGAATAAGTCACTTTGCTTTTAGGCATTGAGAAGCAGTAACAGTGAGATTAATTTGGATCAAGTAGAACATTGCTGTTTTCTTTTTTTTCTATTTTTTTTTCTTGTTGTTTGTCTCCAGCAGTGAAAGGTATCATCTTAAGCTGAGGGTTTAAAATCATTGGAGCATTTCCACAACCTGCAGAGGACTTCACATTTGAATCTCAGTTGGATTTATAAATACCACATTCCTACACTAAATAATAAATGGAGTTGAAGAGCAGTTATTTTAAAACTAATAGGACATTTGACTCTCTGCTTTCTGTAGACTTTTGTGATGCCTGAAGCAGTTCAGCATGTTGTACATCACGATACGCATGTGATCATTAAAGTGTTCAGTGTGATCAATGGTTAATTAAAGCCTCTTATACTAACCAACCATATTAACTTTACAGTGCTGCTAAATCTCAAACAGCCTGGCTCTTCTTTCTCTCCTAATTATACCATCCCTGCTCTCTTTTTAGGAAAGTTATGAGGTTCCACTAAATGAGCACCTGTGTTTTTATGACATGCAAATAGAGTTAATGCTGTGCTGATGGATCCACTGAGCTTTGCTTTGCCGTAGATATTTACAAATGATTTCATAAAACCTTTTTTAGAAGAGATGGTTTAGTGCCTGTGTAAATTCATTGTTGTGCTGCTCAGGTCAGTAAGTGTAACCGTACAAACGGCATTATAATCTTATTAATATTTGGATACAAGGTGATGACTATATTTTTTAAAATGTGTTTGAGCACATTTATTTGCTGAATGCATCATTTCAGGAATCTTTGTTGCTAAGTTATTTCTTTATAAGTTAGCTGCACAACATTTGGCCTGAAAGACTAAAAGACCTTTTATTAATTATCAACATAATAATTCTTTAGCTATGCTATTTATATTTTCCTCTGGTGTTCCAAACAACTAAGAAAAACATTTAAACATGTGATGAAGTCCCTTTGAGATCAGCTCAGATTATTCTATTGGACTTAAAAGTATCTTATACCCATGCTTAAGGTCAATCAAGTGTTCATTGTTAATTTGTACAGGGAACGTTTCTATAAACTTAATTTGCAGTGATAGACTTAGTTTTTTTTTGTTTTGTTTTTAATCACAATCATGAAAGTCATGTTAAAACTGAAACACATGCACTCACAGAATTCACTTTGGCTTCTCCTGCCCAACACTCCTTCACTTTCCTCTCATTTAGATGTTCCTACTCATTTAAAAGGTTAGTTGCTGACCTGAGTCTGGTCTTTACAAGATGTTCTCTGAACAGCAGCATTCATCCGAAGAATGGGCTCACTTAAAGCCTAAAACAAAACATGAGGTCAAAAGGTACAGCGACATACTGAATTCACAGTGACCTTATGAACTGTTTGCTCTATATTAAGCACGCTCATTCACATTTTGTGAGCTAAGATTGAAAGGAATAAAGAGGCATAAATAAAATCCCTCAAATGTACTAAATATCTGCGACCTGCTTTACAGCTGTCTTTTAGTTATTCCTCGCTAAAGTCGGAAAAAGTAGAAAAAAAGCAAAAGCCCTAAGGAGTGCCTACCAGCAGGTATACAGGAGTGGAAGGAACAAAGTCCAGTCCAAAGCTGGAGCAGGATGTTCTTCACTCTTGCTGACCCTTTTTGGCTACTTCTGAAACAAAAGGACTCGTGTCCTTTCCATGCTGGGAACACCACTTGGCCATTACAATGCTTTACAGTACCAACAAAGGAAAAGTGTTAACACACAGGTTAGAAATGCATGCTGTCAGTGTAAATACCTAGCATAGAAGAGATTCAACAACATGATAAATGAAGTAAATAGTAGGGAAGGAAAGAAAAAAAACATATTTCAAACTAATTGTACATAACAAAATGTCCCGAATAGGGTTTCCCTAAACCTAGTTATGCTTCCTACTACCAGAAGGAAAAAATACCTTGATGGCAGGGAAGCACTGAAAGTGATTAAATTGAAGCTAATCTTTAGTTTTAATTATACATGCAGTCATCTCTAATACTCATTCGAAAACACTCTGCTTGCTCAGTATAAAACCATGACATCAGGCAAGCTTACCTATTTAAAGGAAAATGAGGGAGAAGCCCTACGGGACGCCTAAATATACAACATTGCCTAGAAACTGGGTGGTAACTTGAAGGAAGCTTAAAAATATTTTTGCTGAAAAAGGAACAACCAAATCTATAGCCAACAGTCCAAGATGGAAATACTATGAACTTTGTTCAGATTTTTTATAATCCTTATGTCAGTTTAGGAAATAGGAGTAAGATAGTCATCTCCCACTATGTTAAAAGGGCTAAGCCCTTTACTGGCTGCATCCAACTAAAAGCTTCCTTATAGAGGACAATTTATTGCTGGCCTGCTTTGCCATAAGTTTGTCAGCTGTGTGATTAGTGGACATCTTGCAAATTAAATTCAATCTCACATAAGAAAGCCTAACTCAACAAATTTGTTCCAACAATTTTCAGTTGCTCTACTCCTGGATGAAATTACACATACACCTACTAAATACACTCTAGGCTCAAATTCTTCCAGTTTTATGCTGTCAGCAAAAGTATTTGCAGAACCATTAACTGCTACTATTTTAATGGTAATTCTACTGCTGCAACTTTGACTTTTTTTGACCCAGCTCTTCAAGACCTTAAACCCCAGCAAAATTACCGGAAACACAGCAGTCCCTAAACAAATGAAAAGCTTGCGTCTTTGGTATTTCTCACTAACATTTTTGCCACCAAATCAGTTCTCTGTCATAGGAGCCCACTTTTCTTTCCGCTTCTCTGAATCTGAGAGTAAGCTCTGTAAACAAAGAGCCTTCCTAAAATTAAGAGAACTATAGTTATGCTCCAAGATGCATTATGCACACTAATTGTATATTACTTGATTTGCATATAAAATTCATTTCCCAAATGACTTTCCCAAAGTCATTTAAGTCTTCTTTGGTCAGCCATGGCTAGTTTCCTTGTACACCTTCTACAATCCACGGTTGCAGCACAATCTCCCAGATAGCAATTCAGACAGGTAAAACGGATCCTAATCTGAGTCTACCTCCATCAGGATCCTAATCTGAGTCTATCTCTGGAGAAGATATTTTGCCTTTATTAACTCACATGCCTATCAGTGTTCTCTGAAATGTGTAGGCAGTAGTCCAGAAAAAATACTGGAGAAGAAATGTCTGAAAGTCCTAATAAAAATCTGTAAGACTTTAAATTGAATGGAGAGAATGGAGGGGGGTCAATTAAGCACTCTCTATTTCAAAATAATAATTGTTTTGAAAGAATTGTTCAATTGAATTGAACAAGAATTGGGGATAATAAGCTAAGAGAAGTCAGATTCAGAACAGGCAAAAATAAACCTATGAGAGAATAAGATAAAATATGATTTAAGATTTGTTCTTATACTTTTTTCTAGACAGCCACATGTGGGGACTGAGACAGGACATTAGGTTACACAGATGTGAGATCTAACTCAATATACCCTCATTACATTTTCACACAAGCATTCATGAACTCAAGTTAACAATTTACTACTTTTCACCTATTACAAATATCACATTGTAAGAAAAGAAAAAGGGGGGCTAACTTTCATTATATTTCACTAATTGATCTTGATCTTTTTCTTCTGGGGTAATTTCAGTCTGTCTGAAGAAGCATTACACTAATTGTCTCATTTTCATGTTCAAGTTCAAATAGAATAAATAGGTTAAGCCTATAGCACAATTATTCCTCTCATAACATTTAATTTATACAGCTCTAGTTTTCCTTTCAAATGCAAAAATCATAATCTAAGAAAAAGACCCAGAGAAGAACTTCTCTCCACATCTTTCTAAACAAGAACATCCAGTTACACAGTTATGATAAATGTCAATAATACACATCTGCAATTGCTCCATCTTTAATTGGTTAGTTGTGGGATGGAATGATCTCAAGTACAGATCAATGCTGCATCTCTTTCCATTTGTTCTGTCCTATTCTGGAGTGAATTAAAAAAATCCCACTGGTCTCTGTTTTCATTTATTCATTTAATCTTCTTAAAGCTTTTCTAGCCTGTTGCTAAGAGATAATCAGGAGAAGAAAACTACATATAGAAACTAAGTTAAAAGTCCTTACTTAAGAGAAAAAGCTTCCAGAGTGTCTAGTAATCTTTCCAGCTGGCATGAGACATAATGCATAGTATACAGCAACCCAGCTCTGTCCTTTACACCAGAGAGAGATTAGTTGCTCCACGCAGACTATAAACTACAACGGGCAACCTTATACGACAAGAACAGGCAGCCGCAATCCACTGAACCTGGTTCCGTGCCAAACGCCTCCAACCATCCTTATGGCCAAGGGACCAAGCCGTAATTCTTCAGGTAAATACATTCCACTGAATAAGTCCTTTCATTTCAGGCAAATCAGGGGAGCAAATGAGAGCGCAAGAGACCGAAACTGGAACCTAGGAGCAGCAGCAGAGCAATAGTTGCCCATATCCAATGTAATTAGTAGTTGTTCTGGAAAATGTGAGGGAAGTCAGATCAAGCACTTTGCATGTGGAATTAATACCCAAGGCTACATCATGGCAGGAGGCCAAGAGAACAAAATGAGGAGCCTGAAAGGTGGAGAAGCACAGGCTGTGCGATTGCTGCTTTCTAACTACATAGCTGGGTAAAGACTGGGAAGAGCTGCCTGAAACAGTGTTCGGTCCTCCCTCTTGGAGGCTGCTCAGCACATCTCTAACAGTGGGACAAGGCAGTTACCTGCTGCTGGCCCTCCTTCCGAGGGTAGTGCTCTCTGCTTCTACATTTATGCACACATTATATACATTTACAGCAAGAATAGCATCAGTCAAATATCATCTGTCAGCCAAACACCATTAGCCAAAGACCTTTTGGAAATCACAGAGGCAGACAATTTTTCCTATAAGGAAGACAGGGAGCAACATAAGATACAGCCCTTAGCAAAACAGCAAACTGGTAACTGAAAAGCAGCTAGCTTGCCTCCCTCTCTGCACTGGTATGTGCTAAAATACCCTGGCAAATCTATTTCTGAGGACTTATGGTCTTTGATTTCAGCAGGTGAGGGGAAAAACAATCTGGTTAATTTGGTCGTGGTGAACTGCAGTGCTCCTTTCCTTTAGAAATCCAAGTGTCAGCAGGAGGAGGGTGGATGCTGCTGGAGCTATCTGAGCAGGAAGGGAAGGCTGCCCCTTTCCAGGAGCAGATCTCCTCAGAGAGGAGTATCTCCTCAGATCTCCCCTCCTGCCTCGGGAGCAGAGACTGTGGGGAAGAGAAAGGGTGGTCAGACATCTGAGTCTCCCCCAAATGCTAGTTAGACTCTTTCTAGGGACATGCATGGAGCTAACTCCAATTCCAAATCCAGTCTCAAAGCTCGGACTCTCAAGCCTTGAGACAGGAGAACTCTGCAAAGACACAACAATAAATTCTGTTTGCAAACTCCCTTAGCTTTCTTCTGTCTCATTCCAAGTTCACAGTTGAGAAAGTTCATCCTTCTAGTTCCTGTTCCACTAACAGCACCGCTTAGGGGAGGATAATTTTGGGGAAGGAGTCTAGCCCCATCACACAGGCACTAAAACATCCTCCAAAGCATGATTCAGGGTTTGCCACTTTCACACTGAAATGGAAGTAGGGACATTGTGTGAGCTGTGGTGCCACTGTGAGGCTCAGCTAGGGCTGAGGCGGACCCTGACCAGGGAACCTTGTAACAAGAAAGTTTTTATGCAAGGTATTCCTGAGAACCAACTCCATTTGCTTTGTTGAAAGAAAGAGTGCTAACTCATCTAAACTGTTTGTTCCTTGAGAATTTTTGAGCAATACAAAATGGTGAATCAGGAAAGAAAAAAAAAAAAAGAAAAGAAAAAAAGAAAAGAAAAAGAGGGAACAGCAGGATTTTCCTTTTTCTTTTGAACAGAAACAATGTCACCATACAAACGTGGTGTGGACAAAAGCCTCTGAGCCAGTTACAGATTCCCCACTAGTTAGAAGTTTTCCAATTCTCTGTACATTTTATCCACTAGCAATGTAAGAGACGGGAAAATGAAAGGGTAATGAAAATCTGGGTCAGAAAGAACCTTCTGGAAGGAAGGGACACTGCTCCCCGCCTGAGAGAAACAAACAAAAAAATTGCTTTCTGACACAAAGTATGTTTTCAGTGGTATGCATTGCCAACCTGACTGTAATAGAGTGCATCACTGGGCATAGCCAAAAAAGTAATTTGTAGTGAGATCTGAAATCTTCAAGGAATAGGTTTTTGTATTTGTTTTCCTCAAAAAGTGGCGGCATATGCTTTCATCTCAAACTTCTATTCCCAAATCATTAGGATATGAATTTATATTTTCTAAAATTTTCTGTATGAATTTATGTCTTGAGGGACTCCCAAGATAAGAGAACTAACAATAATAAAACCTTTTAGACGTCAGATTTGACTCTCTGAACACTGACTCCCCTCTGAACAGCAGGAATTTTACAGAAAAGTGCTTGTACCATTACTCATTTTTACAAATACCAGTGTAAACATCAAGGAATAAAAAGGTAGAAGACAACATGAGAAGGCCAGCTGAAGTATTTTTCCAACAACAGTTTCTACCAAATCTTTATCACCACTGTAACTATTACGAGTTGTACAGATTCTCCAATAACAGTTTCCAGTGAAGTATCTAAGAAAATTAGGATTCTGTGGTGCTAATTTAATTTGATGTAAAATTCACTTATTGCAAACATTTTAAGAAATACTACTGATTTCCTGCACATGATGGATGTGCATCCCAATAAGCAACACTGAGAACCATATTTTCATGCAAACAAATATGATCATGCAGTTTCCTACAGCATATATACATATAGAATTTTTCTACTACCATAAATGCTGACTGGAAGACTGACTCTGTTATCATTATCTTGTATGACTGTAAAGAAATTTAAGTAGAGAACCGAGAGTTACATCTTTAGATCCTAAATTAGAAACGAGAAGTCTATCCAGATTGTGGAGATATTTGTTAATATTCATGTAAAAATATACAGATTGTAAAAACACAAGTAATATGGGATCCAAATAATAATTTGGAAAGTCACTTAGTATAAAGAGGACAAAAAAAAAATGAATTATTCCCTTTAGAAGGAAAAAGTTGAAATATTAAATATTGACTGGAATCCCTAAATTGTTATGGTCGAGTTAAGGAAATCTGCAAAAAGAAAATTATAAACTGACTCTAGCGGAAAGACGACCAAAAGTAACCTGTCAGCCAAAATCAAAAAATCCTTTTCATCCTCTTTCTGCTGAGAGGTACCTTGCTACTCAATAAAGAGTGATACCTTACTATTCAACTCAAAAAGCCTTAACTAGAAATACAAGTTTCCTTTCAGTGCCTGTCTTAACTCACAAGCTAACACAATTTTAATCAGGCTCATTTATAAGCTGCCATTCTCTCCTGAACAATTAATTCATTGCTTGTATTAAAACATGAACTATTGAATGTTTAGTTATAGTCAACAAGGTCTGGCCCTAAGTTTTGCAAGATTACAGAGCAGAGAATTTAGGGTAAAAAGTGTTTTTAAAGATGAACTAATGATTAACTCTGAAACAACAAAGGCAAAATAAGTTACTATGGTATTTATACACTCATTTTTTTTCTATCTTTAATCAGAGTTTTTAATTATGCATTGAAACCTCCAAGGCGTATATTCCATTTGTGAAAAACATGTATATTTTGCAGTATTCTATGACACAAAGAAATGGCTGTAAGGAAGTGGTTCATTTGTATGGAGCACATACTATATATCATACTATATTTAGTAAAATGACTCATCTACAGTTACTTTGTCCAACAGGGCACAGACTCTTTTAAAAAATTTATTAATACCACAGGCTAAGCAATCAAAGACACAGAGTCTTGTGAACTTTCATTTTTGAAGTCAAATATTACATATTTTTTTCTTAAAAGGGGGAAAAGTTAAACATTAGCAAAATACATGACAAGGGCTGGCTATGTTCCATTCATCTGAGGAAAGTTAGGAATAATCCTCATTAAATAGCTTTAAGCCCATCTACCAACCATAGAAGCACAGATACGTTCTTAAAATCGGTATGGATTGATCAGAGTAGTCAATCCAAATGCAGGCAAAATGTTTGTGCAAAATAAACCTAGAAGGTGCGTTAATGAGAAAAGAAGCTACTATTTACATTCAGTAATGAAAATTAAATAACATGGAGGTTGCCTAGACCGATTGGCATTAACTGATGTTGCTTTTACCCTTCTATGTAGTTGTTATTAATTTACAATGTCTAAATCAAAATGCTGATTTTCTGCACTATCAAGACTGTCACAAACAGGAAAATCTTGC